>NC_052344.1:13904514-14104514 GCF_016432855.1 Salvelinus namaycush
TAGTTGTTGTGAAATTGTTAGATTACTTGTTAGATATTACTGTATGGTCGGAACTAGAAGCACAAGCATTTCGCTACACTCGCATTAACATCTGCTGACCATGTGTATGTGACCAATACAATTTGATTTGATTTGATTTGGCTATGAGGTGTGGCCAGTCATCTTCTGGCTGTGCGGGGTGGAGATTATAACAGAACATGGCCAAGATGTTCAAATGTTCATAGATGACCAACAGGGTCAAATAATAATAATCACAGTGGTTGTAGAGGGTGCAACAGGTCAGCACCTCAGGAGTAAATGTCAGTTGGCTTTTCATAGCCAATCATTCAGAGTATCTCTACCGCTCCTGCTGTCTCTAGAGAGTTGAAAACAGCAGGTCTGGTACAAGGTAGCACGTCCGGTGAACAGGTCAGGGTTCCATAGCCGCAGGCAGAACATTTGAAACTGGAGCAGCAGCACGACCAGGTGGACAGCAAGGAGTCATCAGGAGGGCCAGGTAGTCTAGGTGACCTCACACACTGCCTATACAGTCCATATCCCAGCATGCCATTTTCCCTCCCTCCCTCCCTCCCTCCCTCCCTCCCTCCCTCCCTCCCTCCCTCCCTCCCTCCCTTTATTCTGGGAAAACAAAAACAAAATTAACCATGTGATCAAAAATGTAGGAAGAGTTTATAATTTCATGGAGTCTGTGAAGGAAAAAACCACATAGAAAAGTGGTAAGCAAGTTAGCTCCAAAAAACAGTTAGCTCCAAAAAAAGTCTAATGAATTGATTGTGTTATAGCAGGGTTCCCAAATGGCTGTGGTTTTATTTGGCACCCCAAGTTTTCTGAGCAAAAAAATGTTTCCCCCCCAGGAAATCAGATCCAAGTGATTTTAATGTAAGAAATCTGTTCCGAAGTATTCCCATGCACAATAGAAAGACGTGGTCGTATGCAAATGTAAGCAAGGTTTGAAATTATTATGTTTTAGTCAAACATTATATCTGTTTGGGCTTCTTGCTGTCAATTTGCAGTCTGCAAATTATTTGTAATTATGTTCCGGCCCCCAGACCATCCGCTCAATAAAAAATATGCCCGTGGCTGAATCTAGCTGATGATCCCTGTGTTATGTGTTTCATGATGCTTGTATCTAAACCAAAGTAGATCTTTTATAGATTGTTTTGTACATCAGTTAGAGTCTCTATAAGTTCCAATATGAGTTCTTAAACCTAGCACGAAAGTGCATCCTTGTAGCTGTGTGGGCTAATATATTCAAAATGTTTGCCTTGGAGTAAGTTGAGCCAACGGCCACCATATCCCATGTAAATAATGATTACATTTAGTCAGTTCTATACCCAGTATGCAATAAGTTATACATGTGAACTTGAGTGCATGCCCCCCCCCTCCCCCTGAGGTTCTTGAGAGAGCAGCCAAGGGAGTGAGAGAAGGGAAGAAGTCCATTCGATCAGCAGTAAGGGATGAAAAGTAGACTGAATTACACTGAAGAGGTACATTGACGAAAAGAAAACAAACATGAACCTGTGTGAAAGAAAGGCTATGATAGATTAACAGAGCCACACAAGGTCTTATCTGATGACATGGAGTCTGAGCTTGATAAACATATCAAACATCTCACGGACCAGTTTCATGGGCTAAGTAGCCTCGAATGCAGAGAGCTTGCCTACGAATTGGTACATCGAAAGAACATCCATGTCCCAGACAACTGGTCAAGAAATGGAAGGGTAAGTGATATTGAACAGAAAGATCTATATCTGAATTTAGAAATACATTTAAGATCTACAATATACCACAACCCCATTCCACGAATTCAACTTTCACCCACTGTCACAGGACACCATCACCCACTTACCCCAAGGCTGCTCAACTTACCCCGTCCCTATGCTCAACTTACTTTATACAGTATCTGGGGTAAGATGTGCCAAGAGACCACTTTTGTTGGACAAGCTATGTTTTCAAAACTGTTATGTTTACATGAATTCCGATTATTTCCAGGGAAACACAACATCCTGAAATATATGTAGATACCTGTATCTTTGTAGAAGGAATACCATTTCCCTTGACATAGGGGGGCGCACAATTAGCCCAGCGTCGTCCAGGTTTGGCCGGTGTAGGCCGTCAATGTAAATAAGAATTTGTTCTTAACTGACTTGCATAGTTAAATAAAGGTTAAATAAATATAAAATGGCTCAACATACCCCCCTCTCCCCTAACCCAATGCACTATCAATGCACCCGCTATGGGTCAAAGGTCAGGCACTTCCCCCGGAACCACTTGCCACCACGGTGTCACCCGCCGGGCTGCTAATGCCCCTCTGGAACAAGGGCAAACAGAATCCCCCCTAAAACCACCTCTCCCCTTTGACCTCCCATCCATACATTGACCCCCTCATCTCCCGTTTTTTTTAACCTTTCCTGCTATTGATCTTCCCAGATTCCACTATCCTGGAGGGTCGGTGTGAAAATTCCCTTTGAGATATGAGTATTCAGAGTCATTACCCGCCGCCGGCTCCCGGCCCGGAGTGTGTGTGTGAAAACTCCCCACAGAGAGGGGACTCTTAAATAGGTAATTAAAGTCACCCGTTAGCCCCCAGTTTAGTCGGGGTGTGTGTGTGTGTGTGTGTGTGTGTCATACTATTTGGGGTTCCTCATTCCTAGAGGACTGCTTGGTTCAGCAGCTTTTCTCCTTGCATTGAGAGAGTTTGGTATGACTCCCACAGGACAACACACAGATGCATGATATTGGCTCTGACGTCTAAGGGCACAGCAGGTAAGCAAGACTGACACCCATACATCTAATAGATAGAACTTCAGATACTACCTGCTCTATTACTCTAGATCTATGTTGGACATGTAGAGAACACCTACCTTATCTATAGTAGTTACTGTTTGCTCTTGCAATACATTCTAGACAGAAAAGATTAGGCCCATTCATTATTTTTTTGAAAAGTCACTCATACTAGAAGATCTAGAAAGTTAATTTCAGATAGTATTTTTTTGCTTTTGATAAGGAAATAGTTAGAGACTCAATTAGAAACTGTTGTTGTTATACATGATACTGTCTCTTAAGTTGTTGGACTACGGTTCTTGTCTTTTAGATAGAAGACCATGGAAGAACTCACTCTGCTACTCTGGCTCCTGATAGTTCCTCTTCAATCATTTGTACTTCAGCCCAGTAAGTGCCTGTGAACTTTCATAATCCACAGGCTCTACACACTGATTTTACATTCACAAACTTGAATAACTAATTCAACAACTTCTAATTTACAATAGCTTGATTTTCTGATCCTCCTGATTGTCTGATCTGTTTGGAAAATGCATCATGTATGTGTGCAGCAAAGGAACCTAAGTACACTTGAATTCAGATGTTTCCACACTGCATAGGAATAATGTTATTTTCAAACGAACCAAGTCTGTTAACATATCCCAGACTTATTCAGGCAACCTAGTCACAGGTTTGAAAAGAACCGGAGCCATTTGCCAAATTTTTGAAAATAATTTAAAGTACTGTAAGAAGTGGTTTTATTTTATTATGCTTCTATTCTTTTATGAAAATAACAACTGCAAACTTTGTAAAATCTCTGTCAATATGGCCCACATTGTCTGTAACTTTGTAGCGAGTGCCTAATCTTGAGTGTCAATACTAAGATACTGCTGTGTGTGTCTAGAAGTGGAAATGATCCCCATAGAAGACTCGGTCAGAGAAACAGATCCCTGGTCAGACTGGAGACCAGAGAGACTGAGGGAGACCCCAACAGCAGATGAAGAGGAGGGTGAAGAACTCACTGTAACCCACCCTGAAGAGAAGAGGGAGGAAGAGGGGAGGAGCGAGGAAGGACTAACTCTAGAGACTGACTCTGAGAAGTGGAGAATAGAGGAGGAGAAGGGGGCAGCAGAGCAGGAGGGCCATGAGGAAGAGTGAGGGATGGAGGAAGAGAGAAAGCTGGTTGGAGGGCTTGATTACAGAGAGAAGAAGAGATTTGAAAATGGGGAGATAGAAGCTGATGAGGAACATGAAGAGGAGGAGAAGAGAAGAGATAATGGAGAGGGGAGACATGAAGAAGGGATTAGATCAGATGATGAGGAGAGAGATGGTAAGGAACAGAGAGCATATGGAGGAGAAGAGAAACTAGAAGAAAACCTGAGAGTTGGGGAAGTTAAAGAACCCAGTGTAGATCAAAGCGAGGGAGACTACTTAGTAGTTACACACATAGACCTCCCCCCTCCAACCAGCACTTCCTCCTCTCCTGTAGAAAAAGTAATGGACAGTCAACCTGTCAATCAAGCTATCAACAAACCCATGTCCCCTCCCCCTGCAGATATGCCTGTTCCACTTTATGATGTCACTCCTCCACCTGCCACTCAACATGGCCCTCCCCCAGTTACACCCTCTTTCCCCTCTCAAGTTCCAGATTCTGCCACTCATGCTCTCGCTCAACCTGCCAGTCATATCCAAGACCCGGCTCCAGAGGCAGAGGAGGCCATCTCATTGGCGGATAGTGAGCTCATTATGGTTCAGAGTGTGACTGACAGCTCCCAAACCAACCTCAGGGAGTGGGAGAGTTTTGTTTCCCAGGCGATGGAGGTAAAAGTTGGCCCAATTGTCAAGGTTTCAATCAATGACAATCAGACTGAGAGGAACAGCATTGTCTTTCTCAAAGAGACAGAAAATACAGTCAAGCAGCTAAAGTCTACAGCCAAACCAAAACAAGCAAAACCCACAGCCAATGAACTGCAACCTACAGCCAAGGAACTGCAACCTACAGCCAAGGAACTGCAACCTACAGCCAAACCAAAAGAGATGACAAAACCCACAGCCAAGGAACTGCAACCTACAGCCAAGGAACTGCAACCTACAGCCAAGGAATTGCAACCTACAGCCAAGGAACTGCAACCTACAGCCAAGGAACTGCAACCTACAGCCAAGGAACTGCAACCTACAGCCAAGGAACTGCAACCTACAGCCAAACCAAAAGAGATGACAAAACCAACAGTGACGGTACAGACAAACCCTACACCCAAAACACTAGACACAAAGCATATACCCAAAACACTACACACAAACTCCACACCCAAAACACAACAGACAAACCATACACCCAAAACACAACAGACAAAACCTACACCCGAAACACAACTGACAAAGCCTACACCTGAAACACAACTGACAAAGCCTACACCTGAAACACAACTGAGAAAGCCTAGATCTGAAACACAGCTGACAAAACCTACACCCAAAACACAACAGACAAAACCTACAGCCAAACCAGCAGTGCCAAAACACACAATGAAGCTGACATCGACCACCAAGAATCTCAAGACAAAGACAGGGAAACATCAAAAGAAAGACAAAATAAATGAGAGGAAAGGTAAACCTCTGAAAAAGGACAACAAAACCAAAGAGACAAAACAGGAGAAGAAGGAGGGCACAAATCCGGCGTACTTCCCCTACTTCAAAGACAACTACTGTCCCCCGGAGTGTGCCTGCTATGGACGGTGAGATGTTCTCGGACTAAATCAGGCTTACTATTGCCCATTTGTAATTAATTATATTTTATCATTATGCTATTTCCATAGTCTTATTTAATCACCCATACCATTTTGTACAGTAATGTTTGTTGTGTGCATAATGTATACGTCTTTACATGACCACATTCCTTACTCCAATGTTTTCTATTGTCCCCTTTCCCAGAGTGGTCCAGTGTTCCGACAAGGGGGTGGAGAAGGTTCCGTACGGCATCCCTTATAACTCCCGCTACGTCCTCCTGATGAACAACCGCATCGACAGCATTCAGCTGGACCTGCTCAATGAGTACCTGTCCATGGAGTTCCTGGTGCTCAGCAACAACCGGCTGACAGACGGCTCCATCGAGGGGGCCTTCGAGGGCATCCCGGCCCTGAGGCGGCTCTACCTGGACCGGAACCTACTGGAGAGCGTGCCCACAGACCTGCCCGCCTCCCTGGAAGAGCTGCGTCTGGATGACAACCATCTGAACGTGATGTCGGAGGGGGCCTGGGCCCACTGCCCCGGCCTGCTGGTCCTCAGCCTGAGCAACAACAGCCTGGGGAATGGGAACGATACTCTCCCCGCCAGTGTGCTCTCACCTCTGGGCAGCCTGCGCACCCTCAGCCTGGACCGCAACCGGCTGGCCTCGGTGCCTCTGGGCTTACCGCTATCTATCAGGGAGTTGTACCTCCGTGGCAACCTTATCCAGAAGTTCCCAGGGGAGGCCTTCATGGGTACCTCAGAGCTGGTGATTCTGGATTTGAGCGCTAACTGGCTAACCAACCATGGCCTGCTCAGGGAGTCCCTCGTCAACGCCACCCACCTGGAGAGCCTCAACTTAGAGGGCAACCAGCTCAAGAAGGTACCCCGCCACCTCCCCTCTTCCCTCAAAACCCTCAACCTGGAGGGCAACCTCATCTCCTCTGTGGGCAAAGCCTCCTTCCTCCACCTCCCCCACCTGGAGCACCTGGGCCTGGCCAGTAACAAGATAGCCAGGGTGGCCTTGGGGGCCTTCAGGGCGCTGCCCGTCCTGCACCAACTGGACCTGTGTCACAACGCCCTGAACCAGGTGCCCAGGCAGCTGCCCCGGGGGCTACACTCGGTGGCACTCACACACAACAAGATCCACTCAGTGCCCCGCGATGCCTTCTGCTGGGGGGGTTCAGACCCCGGCCTCAGCAGCCTGGTGCTGGTGCAGCTGGAGCACAACCTCATAGACCTGGGCCACCTGGACGCAAAAGCCTTCCACTGCCTCAGAGGCTTCCAGGTGGTACACTTCTACTGAGCTGCAGTCGATAGAATACTGCAGGACAGTCATACTGCAAATATAGATTATAGAGAATCCCACAACTGAAACCAATTGCAGTGTTTTTTCTGCTCAACCTGAAAGTCCGTTGGGCTCCAACATGGGGGTAAAATGTTCTGCAATACACATAGAGAAACAGACATCATGTCGGGAGCTGATTTTGATTCAACATTACAAGATAACAATGCAAGATGGCCAGTTGAGTCAACTTGGATCTCAATGTGGATAGCTATTTTGTACTGTATGTCGTTGCTTTGGGTAAAGCTGTGATTGATGGAAGCCGCGATAAGTGTTCAGAGAAAATACTTACTTGAACCACTCCCATGAAGTCTGTGTTGAAAGACTATAGCCTACTTCAAGGTCAATGATGCCACATGCAGTTGAAGTCGAAAGTTTACATACACCTTAGCCAAATACATTTAAACTCAGTTTTTCACAATTCATGACATTTAATCCAAGTAAAAATTCTCTGTCTTAGGTCAGTTAGGATCACCACTATTTTAAGAATGTGAAATGTCAGAATAATAGTAGAGAGAATTATTTATTTCAGCTTTTATTTCTTTCATCACATTCCCAGTGGATCAGAAGTTTACAAACACTCAATTAGTATTTGGTAGCATTGCCTTTAAATTGTTTAACTTGGGTCAAACCTTTTGGGTAGCCTTCCACAAGCTTCCCACAATAAATTGGGTACATTTTGTCCCATTCCTCCTGACGCTCTGTCAGGAGCTCTGGTGCAACTCTGGTGCAACTGAGTCAGGTTTGTAGGCCTCCTTGCTCGCACACGCCTTTTCAGTTCTGCTGACAAATGTTCTATGCGATTGAGGTCAGGGCTTTGTTGCCACTCCAATACCTTGACTTTGTTGTCCTTAAGCCATTTTGCCACAACTTTGGAAGTATGCTTGGGTCATTGTCCATTTGGAAAACCCATTAGCGACCAAGCTTTAACTTCCTGACCGATGTCTTGAGATGTTTCTTCAATATATTCACATAATTTCCATGCTGCCACCCCCGTGCTTCACGGTAGGGATGGTGTTCTTCGGCTTGCAAGCCTCCCCCTTTTTCCTCCAAACATAACGATGGTCATTGCGGCCAAACAGTTCTATTTTTGTTTCATCAGACCAAAGGACATTTCTCCAAAAAGTATGATCTTTGTCCCCATGTGCAGTTGCAAACCGTAGTCTGGCTTTTTTATGGCGGTTTTGGAGCAGTATGGCGGTTTTGGAGCAAACATTCCTTGCTGAGCGGCCTTTCAGGTTATGTCGATATAGGACTGGTTTTACTGTGGATATAGATACTTTTGTACCTGTTTCCTCCAGCATCTTCACAATTTCCTTTGCTTTTGTTCTGGGATTGATTTGAACTTTTCGCACCAAAGTATGTTCACCTCTAGGAGACAGAATGTGTCTCTTTCCTGAGCGGTATGATGGCTGCGTGGTCCTATGGTGTTTATACTTGCGTACTATTGTTTGTACATATGAACGTGGTACCTTCAGGCGTTTGGAAATTGCTCCCAAGGATGAACCAGACTTGTGGAGGTCTTTGCTGATTTATTTTGATTTTCCCATGATGTCAAACAAAGAGGCACTGAGTTTGAAGGTAGGCCTTGAAATACATCCCCAGGTACACATCCAATTGACTCAAATTATGTCAACTAGCCTATCAGAAGCTTCTAAAACCATGACATAATTGTTGGGAATTTTCCAAGCTGTTTAAAGGCACAGTCAACTTAGTGTATGTAAACTTCTGACCCACTGGAATTGCGATACAGTGAAATAATCTGTCTGTAAACAATTGTTGGAAAAATGACTTGTGTCATGCACAAAGTAGATGTCCTAACCGACTTACCAAAACTATAGTTTGTTAACAAGAAATTTGTGGAGTGGTTGAAAACGACTCCAACCTAAGTGTATGTAAACTTCCGACTTCAACTTTATGTGACTGTCAGCTGTATCTTAGCAATCTTATCATTGGAACAATTGTTAGCTAAATGTGTTTCTATTTAATGTGGTCATGTGACTTAAAGTGCCATTAGTGGTCTGGATGAGTCTCTTTTCTGGAAAGGGGTGAATTGGCGAGTAAATGGCAAAGCCTTATTAACAAAAGCAACTCCATTTCAACTCACGTTGGCCTAATTCGGGCAAGAAACTATAGCACAGTCTAGGAAAAATGTCTGCCTGCTGCAAAATTATTCTCCAAAAGCCCTTTATTAATTTCCAAAACCACCTCCAGATACTTTTCATAAGAGGGCTGGGGTAATATTTGATTGCCTATCGTTATTTAAGCCAAAATGTGTTTATCTGAAGGCAAGTTTATTTTCTGGGTAAGAGCTTGGCCGTGCTGTACACCAAATCTTTGGCTTGGCTGCTGGTTATTGTTGGATAGAAACATGATTTTAAACTTTGGCAGCCGTTTTTCAAGGGCACCACTTGTTTTTTTCATGCCTCATAATGGCCTCTCCAGTCCAAATGTTTCCATTCTAAAGCGTTCTCTCCGCTTCCTGTAAACAAGTTAATAAGATATGTTTTTTTATATAAAATGTGTATACAGCCATGTCTGGTGATTAACTGCACCAAAATTATCAAACATCCTGGGAGAATAACACATTCAAATCAGAGTTTCTTGATTAGATAATGTTTTACCCTTTAGCAATGATGGATAACTGCTGTACATTGCAAATGTATCCATGATTGGATGTTGATACTGTGCATTCGGGAATGTATTCAGACCCCTTGACTTTTTCCACATTTTGTTACATTAAAGCCTTATTCTAAAATTGATTCAATTAATTATTTTCCTCAACAATCTACACACAATACCCCATAATAACAGAGTGAAAACAGGTTTTTAGACATTTTTGCAAATGTATTACAAATAAAAAACTGAATTCAGACCCTTTGCTATGAGATTCGAAAATAAGCTCAGGTACATCCTGTTTCCATTGATCATCCTTGAGATGTTTCTACAACTTGATTGGAGTCCACCTGTGGTAAATTCAATTGATTGGACATGATTTGGAAATTCACAAACCTGTCTATATAAGGTCCACTGTTGACAGTGCATGTCAGAGCAAAAACCAAGCCATGACCTCTGAGACAGGATTGTGTCGAGGCACAGATCTGGGGAATGTGTTTGGATGTTTGCCCACTAGATGTCAGTAACATATAGAGGGAAAGAGAATGAAGTAACAGGTAAAACCCTAACTGTATGCAATGAATACATTTATGATGAACAGAACATTCAGAGGCAGATTTGGCCCTGCTTCAATAGCCAAAAATAAAATTGCTGCAATTAAAATTCAAGGAAGTTTATTTTTGGCTGAAAAAAAGTCAATTAAACTCACACCTGCATGGTCTCTCTCCTTCTCATACATATACTGAGTCAGCTACCATTTGACATTATAGTCATCTCTCTTATCCAGAGAGACTTACAGTATTAAATCCATACATTTTCATAGTGGTCCCCCTTGGGAATCAAAGCCACAACCCTGGCTTTGCAAGCGCCATGCTCTACAAACTGAACTACACGGGAAAATAAAGACTTTCACAGAGTAGTGACAGCTTGTGATCCTCCTTGTCAATACAGTGAGAGTATTTACCATTTACACCAGGAGAAATAACGGAGGGTAAAAGAAGGGCTGAACAGTAGAGAGAAAGATGATACACAGAATCTAATCTAGAGAGGGGAGTGAGGTGATTGGTGCTCTCTCTCTCTCTCTCTCTCTCTCTCTCAATTTCTCTCTCAATTTCTCTCTCCCTCTCTCTTTCTCCCTCTCTCTTTTTCTCTCTCATAACATTGCTCAGCTACGTGGCAGTGCACCCATAAGGCCTGTGAAAGAGGAGGAGGAGGGGGAGGGGGAGGGAGATGAGCGAGGGAAGGAGAGTGAAAGGCAGGATAGTTCCAGACTTCATTTTCTCCTACGTGCACGGAGGAGAGACACTTTTGGCAGGCCTGGGGTCCACCAGCACCTCCCTACGGTCCAGCAGGACCTCCGCTCTCACAGCACTGTCTACCTGACGCTACTGCCCCCTTCCCTCTTCCCTCTTTTTGTCTCTCTCTCTCCTGGTCTCTCTTTTTCTCCCTTTCTCTTCCTCTCTCTCTCTTTCTGTATCTCTCCCTATTTGTCCCCTCCCATTTCCCTCTCCCTTCTTTCCCCAATCCATCTCTGTCTTTCCCTCTCTCTCCCTCCCTCTTAGATCATAGATCTTAGATGACACGTGTCAGGTTTGCAGGTGTGTGTGTGTGATTAGTGCTTGTGCATGCGTGTGTATGTGTGTGAGCACGTATTTACACATGTATGTTTTTATCTATCTCGGTTATTAATAGCATATCACACCTGAGGCATGTGAGTTGGTCTCAAGCTAGAGTTTGACCCATAATGTTACCAGCCTCTAGCTTCCCTCATGACTTGTTGTGACATGAGCACAGCGGTAAAAGGCTGTTTTCTGAAGGGCTGCTTATTTGTGTACCTCTCAGTGGTTCTCTGTTGGACTCTGACTGACAGCTGTATCACCACGTGAGATTAGTAGTGAAAGGTGCAGGCTGGCATCTCAAAATAACTCTCTCTGTCTGCCCTCTCTGTCTGTCTGTCTGACTGCCCTATCAGTCTGTCTGACTGCCCTATCAGTCTGTCTATCTGCCCTCTCTGCCCTCTCTGTCTGTCTGTCTGTCTGTCTGTCTGTCTGTCTGTCTGTCTGTCTGTCTGTCTGTCTGTCTGTCTGTCTGTCTGTCTGTCTGCCTGCCTGCCTGCCTGCCTGCCTGCCTGCCTGCCTGCCCTCTCTGTCTGTCATGCTGGCTTCCCTGTCTGTCTGTCTGTCTGTCTGTCTGTCTGTCTGTCTGTCTGTCTGTCTGTCTGTTTGTCTGCCCTCTATCTCTCTAACTCTCTCTCACTCTCTCTCTCTCTATGTCTGTCTGCCCTCACTGTCTGTCTGTCTGGCTGCCCTATCTGTCTGTCTGTCTTTCTGTATTTCCTACTGTTGGTCAAATCTCTTCTGATCTATCCATCTGGTCTGTCATCCATTCGTGTGTCAGTTTATTTCTGACTGTCTGTCTTTCCATCTGTCCGCCTGTCTGTATGTTCCACCTCTCCTTATCTGTCCATCTGTTCATTTTTCCAGTCTATTTCTGTCTCTCTGTCCATTTGTCTTCCCATATGTCCTTCTGTCTGGGTCTTTTTGTCGGCCAGTCTACCTGTATGTATGTCTGTCGGTCAGTCCGACTGTCCGTCCGTCCATATAGGCTATTTGTCTGTTCTTCCATATATCTATCTGTCCGTCTGTTCGATCATACACCTTTGCCTCACTTTTGCCTGTCTGTCAGACATTTTCTTTCTGTTAGACACAACAAAGAGATCTGTGGAAGGACTGTTGAAATAAAGTTGAACATATATAGAAGAAAGTGACTATGATGTCAGTACAGAGACTCATTGACCACAAATAGGCTGAACAGGAATCCAGCTGAACAAAGAGAAAATTGCATGAGGGAAGAGAGAGAGAGAGAGAGAGAGAGAGGGGGGACGAAGGAGAGAAGGAACAGAACAAAACAGGATATTAAACCGCACCCTTGGAGATAAGTCAGTCAGTCAGTCAGTCAGTCAGACAGACAGACAGACAGACAGACAGACAGACAGACAGACAGACAGACAGACAGACAGACAGACAGACAGACAGACAGACAGACAGACAGACAGACAGACAGACAGACAGACAGACAGACAGACAGACAGACAGAAACAGACAGACAATGTGATGCTTGGAGGCTCGATGTGGTAGGAGGAATGAGTGTTCATCCTCATAAGGCGTTGAATAAGGCGTTATATTTATGAAATATCTCTTTAATGACCAATAAACAACATCTTGAAATGACAACATTAACACGTGTTCTAGCTATGTGTTCACTGAACACTGATACACAATGGCTTAAAGCAGTCAAACGAATTCCACGGAGGGCCGAGTGTCCGCAGGTTTTTGTTTTTTCCTTTCAAATGAAGACCTAGACAACCAGATGACGGGAGTTCTTTACTAATTAGTGACATTAATTAATGAGTTTGGAATGAGTGAGTTTGACACATGGCTTGAAGTATTAAGAATTAAAAGGGATGTTAGTTTGAAGCTCACGTTGATGGTTTTGATTGACACTGGGTGTGTTTAATGTCCCGCCTCTCTCATAGACAGTAATTCTCTCATAGACAGTAATTTTCTCATAGACAGTAGTTCTCTCATAGACAGTAATTCTCTCATAGACAGTAATTCTCTCATAGACAGTAGTTGAATATATGGAAGTGGTGGTCAAAGCGGTACTTCTCCCTCCTACACACACACACACACACACACACACACACACACACACACACACACACACACACACACACACACACACACACACACACACACACACACACACACACACTTTATTTGTACTATTTAGAATAATAGTGACGACATCAAAACTATGAAATAACACATATGGAATCATGTAGTAACCAAAAAAGTATAAAACAAATCAAAATATATTTTAGATTTGATATTCTTCAAAGTAGCCACCCTTTGCCTTGATGACAGCTTTGCACACTCTTGGCATTCTCTCAACCAACTTCATGAGGTAGTCACCTGGAATGCTTTTCCAACAGTCTTGAAGGAGTTCCCACATATGCTGAGCACTCGTTGGCTGCTTTTCTTTCACTCTGTGGTCCAACTCATCCCAAACCATCTCAATTGGGTTGAGGTCGGGTGATTGTGGAGGCCAGGTCATCTGATGCAGCACTCCATCACTCTCCTTGGCCAAAAAAGCCCTTTAACAATCTGGAGGTGTGTTGGGTCATTGTCCTGTTGAAAAACAAATGATAGTCCCACTAAGCGCAAACCACATGGTATGGCGTATCACTGCATAATGCTGTGGTAGCCATGCTGGTTAACTGTGCCTTGAATTCACCAGCAAAGCACCACCACACATTAACACCTCCTCCTTCATGCTTCACGGTGGGAACCACACATGCGGAGATCATCCGTTCACCTACTCTGCATCTCACAAAGACACGGCAGTTGGAACCAAAAATCTCAAATTTGGACTCATCAGACCAAAGGACAGATTTCCACCGGTCTAATTTCCATTGCTCGTGTTTCTAGGCCCAAGCAAGTCTCTTCTGATTATTGGTGTCCTTTAGCAGTTGTTTCTTAGCAGTAATTCAACCATGAGGGCCTGACGCAGTCTCCTTTGAACAATTGATGTTGAGATGTGTCCGTTACTTGAACTTTGTGGAGCATTTATTTGGGCTGGAATCTGAGGTGCAGTTAGCAGCCAATTTCTGAGGCTGGTAACTCTAATGAACTTATCCTCTGCAGCAGAGGTAACTCTGGGTCTTCCTTCCTGTGGTGGTCCTCATGAGAGCCAGTTTCATCATAGCGTTTGATTGTTTTTGCAACTGTACTTGAAGAAACTTCTGGAAGTTTTCCGCATTGACTTACCTTCATGTCTTAAAACCTCTTTGGGATAGGTGGGGCGCAAGCGCCCCATCTTGACAACATCCGGTGAAATTTTAGAGGGCGAAATTCAAAATACAAAATTCGTAATATTAAACATTCATGAAAATACTGGTGTCTTACATCATTTAAAAGCTTAACTTCTTATTAATCCAGCCGCTTTGTCAGATTTCAAAAAGGCTTTACGGCGAAAGCATACCATGCGATTATCTGAGGACAGCACCCCGTGTACAAATGCATTACAAATATTTTCCAAACAAGCAGAGGCATCACGAAAGTCAGAAATAGCGATAAAATAAATCACTTACCTTTGAAGATCTTCCTCTGTTTGCAATCCCAAGGGTCCCACCTACATAACAAATAGTTGTTTTGTTCGATAAAGTCCTTCTTTATATCCCCAAAAAGTCAGTTTAGTTGGCGCGCTTGATTCAGTAATCCACCTGTTCCCCTCGTTCAAAATGCATACAAAGGAATCCCAAAAGTTACCAATAAACTTCATCCAAACAAGTCAAACAACGTTTCTAATCAATCCTCAGGTACCCTAATATGTAAATAAATTATAAAATTTAAGACGTAGAATAGTATGTTCATTACCAGAGATAAATAACAAAGTGCGCTCCCTCATCCACGCGTGCCACAATACTACAGTCAAAATGAGAGCCACTTAGAAAAACTACAAATTCTAGCTAATTTTTCAAAAGACAAGCCTGAAACTCTTTCTAAAGACTGTTGACATCTAGTGGAAGCCCTAGGAACTGCAATCTGGGAGGTATTCCTTTGATTTTCCCATAGACAGCCATTTCAATGGGTGGTGACCTCAAAAACAAAATTCCAGATAGATTTTCCTCTGGTTTTCGCCTGCCATATCAGTTCTGTTATACTCACAGACATTATTTGAACAGTTTTAGAAACTTGTTTTCTATCCAATACTACCAATTATATGCATATCCTAGCTTCTGGGCCTGAGTAACAGGCAGTTTACTTTGGGCACGTCATTGCTCCGAATTTCCTAATACTGCACCCTATTCATAAAAAGTTAAAGTAATGATGGACTGTCATTTGTCTTTGCTTATTTGAGCTGTTCTTGCCATAATATGGTATTTTACCAAATAGTGCTACCTTCTGTATACCAACCCTACCTTGTCACAACACAACTGATTGGCTCAAACGCATTAACCTTTCTAGCCCAGGGGTTCCGCTAGCGGAACACCCACAACATTCCGCTGAAAAGGCAGCACCCGAAATTAAAAAATATTTTTTTGAAATATGTAACTTTCACACATTAACAAGTCCAATAGAGCAAATGAAAGATAAACATCTTGTTAATCTACCCATCGTGTCCGAAAACACAACATATATTTATGTTAGATCACCACCAAATCCAAAAAACACAGCCATTTTCCCCAGCCAAAGATAGTCACACAAAAGCAGAAATAGAGATAAAATTAATCACTAACCTTTGATAATCTTCATCAGATGACACTCATAGGACATCATGTTACACAATACATTTATGTTTTGTTCGATAATGTGCATATTTATATCCACAAATCTCGGTTTACATTGGCGCCATGTTCAGAAATGCCTCCAAAATATCCGGAGTAATTACAGAGAGCCACGTCAAATAACAGAAATACTCATCATAAACTTTGATGAAAGATACATGTTTTACATATAATTAAAGATACACTGGTTCTTAATGCAACCGCTGTGTCAGATTTTTTTTTAACTTTAGGAAGAAGCATACCATGCAATAATCTGAGACGGTGCTCAGAAATACACAACATTTCTCCGCCATGTTGGAGTCAACAGAAATACGAAATGACATCATAAATATTCCCTTACCTTTGATGATCTTTCATCAGAATGCAGTGCCAGGAATCCTAGTTCCACAATAAATCGTTGTTTTGTTCGATAATGTCCATTACTAGGGTCCAATTAGCTACTTTTGCTAGCACTTTTAGTTCACATGTCCAAAGTTTTCGGCCGAAAACTTTAAAAAGTTATATTCCAGGTCGAATAAACTGGTCAAATTAAGTAGAGAATCAATCTTCAGGATGTTGTTATCATATATATCCAATAACATTCCAACCGGAGCAT
Organism: Salvelinus namaycush; assembly: GCF_016432855.1. Taxonomy (NCBI): domain Eukaryota; kingdom Metazoa; phylum Chordata; class Actinopteri; order Salmoniformes; family Salmonidae; genus Salvelinus; species Salvelinus namaycush. The sequence continues at coordinate 13,920,901 of NC_052344.1, forward strand.
TTCTTCATGTCTGTATAAGTAATGGAACACATGGCCATTTCATGACTAGCGCACATGACCAGGAACTAGCATTCTGCCAGACCACTAACTCAAATAGCTGCCATCCGGCCCCACATCACACTAGAGGCTTCATTCCGCGTTCTACAGACTGTTGACATCTAGTGGAAGGCGTGGGAAGTGCAAACAGATCCATATATTACAAGGAATTGAATAGGCGATGACTTTAACATCGACCCTTCTCAGAATTCTCACTTCCTGTTTGGAAGTTTGCCTGCCATATGAGTTCTGTTATACTCACAGACATAATTCAAACAGTTTTAGAAACTTCAGAGTGTTTTCTATCCAATAGTAATAATAATATGCATATATTAGCATCTGAGACAGAGTAGGAGGCAGTTCACTATGGGCAAGCGATTCATCCAAAGTGAAAATGCTGCCCCCTATCCCAAACAGTTTTTAAGAAGGAAAGAAATTCCACAAATTAACTTTAATTAAGGCACACCTGTTAATTGTGTCTACCTAATGAAGCTGGTTGAGAGAATGCCAAGAGTGTGCAAAGCTGTCATCAAGGCAAAGGGTGGCTACTTTGAAGAATCTCAAATAAGAAATATATTTTGATTGTGTTTAACACTTTTTTGGTTACTACATGATTCCATATATGTTATTTCATTTTTTTTTATGTCTTCACTTATTCTACCATGTAGAAAATAGTAGAAATAAAGAAAAACCCTTGAATGAGTAGGTGTGTCCAAACTTTTAACTGGTACTGTATATCTGCAGTAACAGACACTGCTATTGCATGAGCGAGAGGGAGATGGCGCTTGAGTCAGCAGAGAGAAAGTAAAGAAGGAGGGGAGAGAGAAGAGAGAGAGAGAGAGAGAGAGAGAGAGAGGATAAAGAGAGAGAGGATAAAGAGAGAGAGAGATAGAGAGAGGGGAGGGGATAAAGAGATAGAGAGAGAGGAGGGGATAAAGAGAGAGAGAGATAGAGAGAGAGGAGGGGGTGAAAAGAGAGAGAGAGAGCAAGAGAGAGAGAGAGAGAGAGAGAGAGAGAGAGAGAGAGAGAGAGAGGAGGGGATAAAGAGAGAGACCATGGGAGCCAGACGGACCTCTACACACACACACACTTTTTGTTCCTGGCCATAAAAACCCATAAGGCTGTGTGCTGCACTGACAACTCACACATGCGTGTACACAAACTCACACCACACACACACAAACACACACACACATTTTTCTGCAGGGGCTCCACAAGGGGGCCAGCGTGTTTTCTTTTTTGGAGAGGCAGGGGATCTCTCTACCTCCCAGTTACAGAGTAGCCTAGCAGTGCAGACAGGCGTAGCAGCTCACATTATCTCTAGTACAGTAGATAAACATCAATACACACCTTGAGATATACACACAAACTATTTCATGGAGAAGGTGGAGGTGGTACGCTTCAAGTTGTCTCAGATCTAGTTGTATGTTATAGAGAGAGGCAAATGAATGAACTGCACCAGTTTGTAGAGCAGTACGGCAAACTAGAGGAGTTACAGAGAGAGAGAGGGAGAGAGAGAGCAAGAGAGAGAGGGACAGAGTGAGTGAGAGAAATAAATAGAGAAAGACTGAAAGAAAGATATAGAAGGGTGTGTTTTCCTTTACCTCTCCAACCAGTGTCTCTCTCTATGGTCTTTATCCTATGGTCTCCGTCTATGGTCTTTATCCTATGGTCTTTATCCTATGGTCTCTGTCTATGGTCTTTATCCTATGGTCTTTATCCTATGGTCTCTGTCTATGGTCTTTATCCTATGGTCTTTATCCTATGGTCTCTGTCTATGGTCTTTATCCTATGGTCTTTATCCTATGGTCTCTGTCTATGGTCTTTATCCTATGGTCTTTATCCTATGGTCTCTGTCTATGGTCTTTATCCTATGGTCTTTATCCTATGGTCTCTGTCTATGGTCTTTATCAAATGGTCTCTCTCTATGGTCTCTGTCTATGGTCTTTATCCAATGGTCTCTGTCTATGGTCTCTCTCTATGGTCTCTGTCTATGGTCTCTGTCTATGGTCTTTATCCTATGGTCTCTGTCTATGGTCTTTATCCTGTGGTCTCTGTCTATGGTCTCTCTCTATGGTCTCTGTCTATGGTCTTTATCCTGTGGTCTCTGTCTATGGTCTCTGTCTATGGTCTCTGTCTATGGTCTCTGTCTATGGTCTCTGTCTATGGTCTCTGTCTATGGTCTCTGTCTATGGTCTTTATCCTATGGTCTCTGTCTATGGTCTTTATCCTATGGTCTCTGTCTGTGGTCTCTGTCTATGGTCTTTATCATATGGTCTCTGTCTGTGGTCTCTGTCTATGGTCTTTATCCTATGGTCTCTGTCTATGGTCTTTATCCTATGGTCTTTATCCTATGGTCTCTGTCTATGGTCTTTATCCTATGGTCTTTATCCTATGGTCTCTGTCTATGGTCTTTATCCTATCGTCTTTATCCTATGGTCTCTGTCTATGGTCTTTATCCTATGGTCTTTATCCTATGGTCTCTGTCTATGGTCCTTATCCTATGATCTTTATCCTATGGTCTCTGTCTATGGTCTTTATCCTATGGTCTTTATCCTATCGTCTCTGTCTATGGTCTTTATCAAATGGTCTCTCTCTATGGTCCCTGTCTATGGTCTTTATCCTATGGTCTCTCTCTATGGTCTCTGTCTATGGTCTCTGTCTATGGTCTTTATCCTATGGTCTCTGTCTATGGTCTTTATCCTATGGTCTCTCTCTATGGTCTCTGTCTATGGTCTCTGTCTATGGTCTTTATCCTATGGTCTCTGTCTATGGTCTTTATCCTGTGGTCTCTGTCTATGGTCTCTCTCTATGGTCTCTGTCTATGGTCTTTATCCTGTGGTCTCTGTCTATGGTCTCTGTCTATGGTCTCTGTCTATGGTCTCTGTCTATGGTCTCTGTCTATGGTCTTTATCCTATGGTCTCTGTCTATGGTCTTTATCCTATGGTCTCTGTCTGTGGTCTCTGTCTATGGTCTTTATCATATGGTCTCTGTCTGTGGTCTCTGTCTATGGTCTTTATCCTATGGTCTCTGTCTATGGTCTTTATCCAAGGGTCTCTGTCTATGGTCTTTATCCTATGGTCTTTATCCTGTGGTCTCTCTCTATGGTCTTTATTATATGGTCTCTGTCTATGGTCTCTGTCTATGGTCTTTATCCTATGGTCTCTGTCTATGGTCTCTGTCTATGGTCTCTGTCTATGGTCTCTGTCTATGGTCTTTATCTATGGTCTCTCTCTATGGTCTTTATCCTATGGTCTCTGTCTATGGTCTCTGTCTATGGTCTCTGTCTATGGTCTCTGTCTATGGTCTCTATCTATGGTCTCTGTCTATGGTCTCTGTCTATGGTCTTTATCCTATGGTCTCTGTCTATGGTCTCTGTCTATGGTCTCTGTCTATGGTGTTTAGTCGCCAGAAAACGCTAACATCCAGTTTCAGGGATACGGTATTTTCAATCTAACTTACGTTTCCCCTGAAAAAAGGAAATGGGAATTCCTACTACTTTAGGTTAATAGTCCTTAATCATAAAAGCAGAGGTAACGTTGTGGTGGTTACGCCATCGACGGGGTAAACTGCAATAGCAGTCATAGAAGAAGAGTCCACATTGCTGCCTTAATTACCACATCGGTGTGTGGGCTTGTCTACATGTGGTTGGCGTTGTCAAAGAAAAGCCAGCAGTAACAGAGAGAGAGAGTGAGAGAGTCTACTGAATCCCCACACACAGACACTAGGCTTATCGCTCAACACAGTGTCTAAGGCGCGTGTCAAACTACTTCCACGGTGGGCAGAGTATCTGCGGGTTTTGGCTCCTCCCTTGTACTTGATTGATAAATTATGATGACTGATTAGTAAGGAACTCCCCTCATCTGGTTGTCTAAAACCCGCAGACATTAGGCCCTTCATGGATTGAGTTTGACACCCCTGGTCTAAGGGCATAGAAATAGAAGGGCCTAGAATGGCAATCACCAAAATGCTACATTTAAGGGGAATGTTTGCTTTCAATAAGGATGGGAAAGGATCTAAACTTAACTTAGGCATGTAAATCATGCATTGACGTCAGTGGGAGTTTTGCAAAGAATGTTGATTTTACAATTCGGAATGTTGTTGCATATTTTACACATTCTGTTTCTTCGTTGCAGTCTGAGGAAAGAGGTCATCTGATTGGTTCCCCTGATAAATCAAAGGGGTCATAGATCAATTCTCTTGTTTGACTTCTTGTAAATTCCTGCCTCTGTGTCATCACTAGTGAAAAGGGGCCTGAAACCTCGTTAATCCATCAGGTGGCCACCGTAATATGAATGAAAACAAGTTGAAACCTCAGACAGACTTTGCAGGCATTCTATCTCTCACTTTTCAGACATGTTATAAGGTGTAGTATAATCTATGGACAGGAAAACCTGTTGAAGTTTACTACTAATAATGGAGAGGAACATTAACTTTCCATGCATTATTAATGTATTGCTTAATATTACCTCACAAAAGATTCCAAAACAATATAAATTTTTTTGCAGGAGTTATGTATCCCGACCAGGAAAACCTCAGGGTCCTATTTATGAAGATATTTAGATTGAAGGACATATCTTTTACTGCCTCAGAAACCCGGATCCGGGATCACCCCCCACCCCCCCACACTGATTAGCATCACTAGCATAGCGTCACATTTAAATAGTAGCATCTAAATATCATTAAATCACAAGTCCAAGACACCAAATGAAAGATACAGATCTTGTGAATAAAGTCACCATTTCAGATTTTTAAAATGTTTTACAGGGAAGACAAAATATGTAAATCTATTAGCTAACCATGTTAGCAAAAGACACCCTTTTTCTTTGTCCACCATTTTTTATCAACACCAGTAGCTATCACCAATTCGGCTAAACTAAGATATTGATAGCCACTAACCAAGAAAAAACCTCATCAGATGACAGTCTGATAACATATTTATGGTATAGGATAGGTTTTGTTAGAAAAATGTGCATATTTCAGGTATAAATCATAGTTTGCCATTGCAGCCACCAACACAAATCTCACCAAAGCGACTAGAATTACTACAGAGAGCAACGTGTATGACCAATTTACTCATCATAAAACATTTCATAAAAATAGACAAAGCATAGCAATGGAAAGACACAGATCTTGTGATTTCAGACAATATTTCAGATTTTCTAAGCGTTTTACAGCAAAAACACAATAAATCGATAAGTTAGCATACCACATGTGCAAACATTACCAGAGCATCGATTCAAGCCAAAGAGAGCGATAACGTAATCATCGCCAAAATATATAAATTTTTTCACTAACCTTCTCAGAATTCTTCCGTTGACACTCCTGTAACATCATATTACAACATACATATATTGTTTGTTCGAAAATGTGCATATTTAGCCATAAAAAACCGTGGTTATACAATGAAAATAGTAGCAAATCAAGCCTCAACATGTCGGACGCCATCTTTCATAGTGATCTAGTTTAATCGAAAGCTAATCATATACTTGACTAAAAAATACAGGGTTGACAGGAATCGAAAGACAAATTAGTTCTTAATGCAATCGCTGATTTACATTTCTAAAATTATCCTTACTGTGCAATACAGGGTTCGCCAAGCGAAGCTATAGCAAACAAAATGGCGGATTATGCGTTTAAAATATTTCGACAGAACAACGATTTATCATATTAAATATTTCTTACTATGAGGTGATTTTCCATCAGATTCTTGGGCAATGTATCCTTTCTTGGGTCTAATCTTCTTTTGGTCGAAAGATGTCCTCTGTCCGTCGAAATGCCCACTAACGTTCGACCGGGACCCCGAAACGTGCCCAAAGCTTCAAAGAGCATCACATATAAATTCCTCAAAATCGCACTAAACGGATATAAATTGCTATAAAACGGTTTAAATTAACTACGTTATGATGTTTCTAACTCCTATATCGAATTAAATTACAGACGGATACATTTCACGTTGATAACCGAGCCTCTGAAAATGGCATCCCGAGGTCCTCTTCTGCGTAATGGCAAGAGTCGAAAGGGGGGCTACCCTCACTCCTTGGCCTTTTATAACCTCTGAGAGCTACGCAGAAAGCCCATTCCACTTCTCATTGGTTACTGACATCCAGGGGAAGGCGGGTGCAGTTCATGTCGTTCCATAGGATATACACAGACTTTTAAAACTGATCTGAAATCAGAGCTTCGCTCTCAGACCATCGCAGTACCTGTCATGGATTTCGCTGTAGAAAGAGTTCTGGGTCACCCACAGACAAAATTCCAACGGCTATAGAAACTAGAGAGTGTTTTCTATCCAATAGAATTAATAATATGCATATTGTACGATCAAGAATTGAGCACGAGGCAGTTTAATTTGGCGACACCCGGAAAAAAAAAATGCTAACTGCTCCCCCTATTGACAAAAGGATATGTTACTATGACAACGTCATCATTTGAAAAACCTTTAAATGAATAGAATGACAGTAAAAACGGTATGTCATGCGTTTTCAGTAGTAGTAAGCGGAAATTCCCTACGACTGTTTTATTTTCGACTTTGATGGCGAACTTTCTGGAATGCTAACATTCACATCCAGTAATTTTCACGCCGGCGCTGGTCCCATTGTTTAGAATTCTTCCGCATTCATGCAAAGAGTTATGGGATATTAGAATCCTCTTGTCCTAACCTGGGTATCTTCAACCTAGCGGAACACTACTGTTGCCAATTAGGGTAAGTGGTCTTATGTAGCTTTGCATGTTGTTTGTCCTGTAACATAAACTGTGTATTAGAGGTCTTCACGGGTCCAACAGACCTGAAATTTTGAGATCCAACCCGGGACCCAAGCGGGTCTGATATCATTGTCATGGGTCTTGGGTATGTGCAATTAAAATCGATTTACCGACTGGACCCAATAGGACCTGTCCTCTGTTAATTTAATGTGTGAAGTGATGAGAAGAGGAGAAAGTGTAGAGGAGAGGAGAAAGTGTATAGTGAAGACCACAAGTGGAATGTCCTCTGTGGGTGGACAAATCACTATTCAGGTTTGATGCAATTTTCAAATTGTATTTATTTATTTTAGTATTTATTATTAGTTTTATCGTTATTATTGTATATCATTACTATTATTGTAGGCCTATTTAAGAATCTAAACCAATTCTTTAAATATGTAAAAAGTGTTTTGTTTTATTTTGTTGAGACATTTTCATTGGCTAAACTAAGATGGAACTGTCTTTTTTTCATTGTGTGCTCCATATTTCGTTTAAGATCAGTAAAAAAATAGGCATGTTGTAAAATAAATATCATTAGCCTATTGCTGTCATTTGTTGGGTAGGCCTATGGTAGCCTTTGTTGGTAATTGCTGCAATATAAGCCTTTTTAAAACTTAAACTTTTGTGGTTTAAAGCAGTTTGTTACGCCCTGACCTTAGAGATCCATTTTATGTCTCTATTTTGGTTTGGTCAGGGCGTGAGTTGGGGTGGGCATTCTATGTCTGGTGTTCTATGTTTTCTTTTTCTGTGTGTTTGGCCGGGTGTGGTTCTCAATCAGAGGCAGCTGTCTATTGTTGTCTCTGATTGAGAACCATACTTAGGTAGCCTCATCCCACCTGTGTTTTGTGGGTAGTTGTTTTCTGTTTTGTGTTGTTGCACCAGACAGAACTGTTTCGTTTTGTTCTCTCTCTTTGTTGTTTTTGGTTGTTTCAGTGTTCAGGTTATTTATTAAATTATAATGAACACTTACCCCGCTGCGTTTTGGTCCCCTTCTTTCCAGGACGATCGTTACAGAACTACCCACCACCAAAGGACCAAGCAGCGTGGTGGAATGGACTCCTGGACATGGGAGGAAATCTTGGACGGCAAGGGACCCTGGGCACCGCCGGGAGAGTATCGCCGTCCTAAAGAGGAGCTGGAGGCAGCTAAAGCGGAGCGGCGACGCTACGAGGAGTTGGCTCGAGGAAACGTGCACGAGAGGCAGCCCCAGAATTTTTGGGGGAGGGGGCACACGAGGAGATTGGCGGAGTCAGGTAGGAGACCTGAGCCAACTCCCCGTGCTTACCGTGGCGAGCCCCGTGCTAAGCCCCGTGCTATGGGGTGATGCGCACGGTGTCCTCAGTGCACACTCATAGCCCGGTGCGCTATATCCCAGCTCCTCGCATCGGCCGGGCTAGAGTGGGCATCGAGCCAGGACGGAGTGTGCCTGGCCTGCTCTCCAGTCCTCCAGTGCGTCTCCTCGGCCCGGGTTATCCTGCGCCAGCCCTACGCACGGTGTCCCCGGTTCGCCAGCACAGCCCTGTGCGGCCTGTTCCAGCTCCCCGCACTTGCCGGGCTACAGGGGGGATCCAGCCAGGACGAGTTGTGCTAGCTCTGCGCTCGAGACCGCCAGTGCGCCTCCACGGCCCAGTGTATCCGGTGCCTCGGCCAAGGAAGAGGCCTCCTGCATGTCTCCCCAGCCTGGTGAGTCCTGTGCCTGTGCTAAGAACTAACCCTCGTGCTTGTCTCCCCAGCCTGGTGAGTCCTGTGCCTGCTCCCAGAGCCAGGCCTCCTGTGTGTCTCTCTACTCCAGTGTTGAACCATGGCACGAAGCCTCCAGTGATGATCCATGGCACGAAGCCTCCAGTGATGATCCATGGCACGAAGCCTCCAGTGATGATCCATGGCACGAAGCCTCCAGTGATGATCCATGGCACGAAGCCTCCAGTGATGATCCATGGCACGAAGCCTCCAGTGATGATCCATGGCAAGAAGCCTCCAGTGATGATCCATGGCACAAAGCCTCCAGTGATGATCCATGGCACGAAGCCTCCAGTGATGATCCATGGCACGAAGCCTCCAGTGATGATCCATGGCACGAAGCCTCCAGTGATGATCCATGGCACGAAGCGCCCAGTGTTGATCCATGGCAGGAGGCCTCCAGTGATGATCCATGGCACGAAGCCTCCAGTGAGGAGTCATGGCACGAGGCCTCCAACGAAGGCCGTCAGTCCGGAGCCACCAGCGACGCCCACCAGTCCGGAGCCTCCAGCGACGCCCTTCAGTCCGGAGCCTCCAGCGACGCCCTTCAGTCCGAAGCCTCCAGTCTCCCTCCTGTCCGGAGCCGCCAGAGTCTCCCTCCTGTCCGGAGCCGCCAGAGTCTCCCTCCTGTCCGGAGCCGCCAGAGTCTCCCTCCTGTCCGGAGCTGCCAGAGTCTCCCTCCTGTCCGGGGCCCGCTGCAAGGGTCCCCAGTCCGGGGTCGGCGGCGAGGGTCCACGTCCCACGCCAGAGCCGCCACCGCGGATAGATGCCCACCCAGACCCTCCCCTATATCTTTAGGTTTTGCGGCCGGAGTCCGCACCTTTGGGGGGGGGGGGGGGGGGGGGGGGTACTGTCACGCCCTGACTTTAGTTATATTTGTTTTCTTTATTTTTTGGTTAGGTCAGGGTGTGACACGGGTGGTTTGTTTAGTTTTTGTATTGTCTATGGGTTTTTGTCTTGTCTAAGGTTTTTGTTTATCTATGGGGATTTTGTATGGTCTAGGGGTTTGTAGGTTTATGGTGGCCTGAATTGGTTCCCAATCAGAGACAACTGTTTCTCGTTGTCTCTGATTGGGGAGCCTATTTAGGTTGCCATTTTCTATGTTGGTTTTGTGGGTAGTTGTTTTCTGTTTTTGTGTCTGCACCAGACAGAACTGTTTCGCTTTCGTTCTCCTGTTTGTTGTTTTTTTTTCGATTTGTTTTTTTGGATTAAATCATGAACACTTTAAACGCTGCACCTTGGTCCACTCTTCCTTCAGCCCACGAGAAGCGTTACATTACTGGTAGGCCGATATAGGCCTACTTGCACTCAAACCATGAAAAGGAAAAGCCAAAGAGATGCAAATTGTAATTTAATGCTGCAATATAATATCCTGTTCATATTTTCCCTTCAAACAATAACTTGACTTACTTTTGTTATTACCCTAATAAAGTTAAGAAACCTTTGGTTTGGTATGGTATGGCTATTATTAGGTTTAATTACTGCAGGCCTATGAAGGCAGTGGTCACTGGCACTCCAACTCTCTCCCACAGTTGAACTTCAGGTGAGGAAGAATGTTTTAGGCCTACCAGAGTTACTCCTTTAATCTAACAATATAATGCTTATATAATAATAAATATTCTGATCGAAAATGTATGAATTAGCTTCCTGCTGCATGCCTATCTGTATAATAGTAGCCTATCTGACAAGGATAAAGAATGCATGTTGGTGTGGGAACATGGAGCCGGTATGTCTCTATCTTTCTCTCGGTCTCTCTAGGGCTAGGCCTAACCTTCTCTTCCTTTATGTAAATGGTTTAACTATTCATATCATACAGTGGATGCCTAAGCCTATAGGCCAATATACATGCAATGACCTGATGCATTTAGCGTTCAAATCTCTGACAGCCCAACCGTGACATGGACAATTATTGTTTTAGGAAAGTTTAAAAAAATGTAAAACAATAAGCTCTAAGGTTTTGAATATGCTACACATCAAAACACAGCATTGTTTTTTTGTCATTTATTATAGGCAGTTTTTATTCACACGTAAGTAACTGGATCCTTTGGTGAATATCACTAGTTTATTGATGGAGCTGGCAGCGGCTGTCGTGAGGTTTATTTCTCGCTTTCTACTCTCGGATCTGAACGGGTCTCTCGGATCCGAACCAGCGCGTGTCTGTTTGGGTCCGGAAGGATGAAGAGAGAGAGGGAGAGGTAGAGAGATGGATAATTAAAACGCTGGTCACTGGTGGTGTCTCCAGGGGATGGGGAGTACTGGTCTAGAACATGGGATTTTCCACTCAGAGCAGACATTACCTAAGCACTAGGCAGTCATCCCCGCTCCCACTTTTACTGGTGTCTGCTTTGAATGTCAATGAACAGAAACTCGGATCGACGAGCCAATTGAGTCATTAAGAGCAATAATGATATTTTATTGAGTTACATTGAGGCCTCTAAGAAGTTCCCTTCCGTCACTGCAATCATTCTTATTACACATAAGAAAGACATTCAACTCTCTGTTTGCCTCACATGTGAACCCAGGGAAATGTTTTGCAACGCAAAACAAAAACTAACGCTTCTCATTGGACAAGTTCATGTAGTCCCTCCTTTGGGTGTCTTAGTGAATCCTTAGTGAATAGGACCCGGGTCTTGATGTTGTGCCAAAACAGGGCACAGCATCCACTTCCTGCTTTGTCTCTATAATTTGATTCCCATAAACATTACTATGGGATAAGTAGCTATAGTGATGAAGGGGGGGGGGGGGGTAAATTAAAGGTGTTTAATCCTTAATGTGAGTGGTGCTAAACACTGAGGAGGATGGAGGGATTAAGAAGATGGGTGTGTTGCTTTGAAGAGAAAGAGGAGAGCAAGTCTAGACAGAGAGTAACCACATGGACGTGTGTGTGTGTGTGTGTGTGTGTGTGTGTGTGTGTGTGTGTGTGTGTGTGTGTGTGTGTGTGTGTGTGTGTGTGTGTGTGTGTGTGTGTGTGTGTGCATGGAGTGAGGAGCTAGGCCAGTTTATGATGTGTGTGTAAAAAAGCTGTCCAGTGTGGGGTGTGTCCGCTAGTCTCTACTGGAGAATCTGTCATTTAGAATGCTGATGCAGAGCAGGAACAACAGTACTACATCACTACCCCCATCCACCAAAGTAGCATCGCTCTACTATTGGTTATGCCAATGCACTCTTTTACCATCTATGGCGATAGTCTAATGACGTACTTGTACTCTTCTGGTATGATTTATCATTGAATATACAGGTCCAGTCAAAAGTTTGGACACATCTACTCATTCCAGGGTTGTACGAATGTTCTACATTGTAGAATGGAGACATCAACACTATGCAACTACACATATGGAATCATGTAGTAACCAAATCAAAATATATTTTATATTTGACATTCTTCAAAGTAGCCACTATTTGCCTTGATGACAGCTTTGCACACTCCTGGCATTCTCTCAACCAGCTTCATGAAGTAGTCACCTGGAATGCATTTCAATTAATTAATTTCTTTCCTTCTTAATGCATTTGAGCCAATCAGTTGTGTTGTGACAAGGTAGGGTTGGTATACAAAAGATAGCCCTATTTGGTAAAAGACCAAGTCCATATTATGGCAAGAACAGCTCAAATGAGCAAAGAGAAATGACAGTCCATCATTACTTTAAGATATGAAGGTCAGTCAATCAGGAACGTTGAAAGTTTCTTCAAGTGCAGTTGCAAAAACCATCAAGCACTATGATGAAACTGGCTTTCATGAGGAACTGCCACAGGAAAGAAAGACCCAGAGTTACCTCTGCTGCAGAGGATAAGTTCATTAGAGTTTCCAGCCTCAGAGATTGTCAATTAACTGCACCTCAGATTGTAACCCAAATAAATGCTTCACAGAGTTCAAGTAACAGACACATATCAACATCAACTGTTCAGAGTAGACTGTGTGAATCAGGCCTTCATGGTCGAATTGCTGCAAAGAAACAACTATTAAAGTACAACAATAAGAAGAAGAGACTTGCTTGGACCAAGAGACTTGCTTGGACCAAGCAATGGACATTAGACCAGTGGAAATCTGTCCTTTGGTCTGATGAGTCCAAATTTTAGATTTTTGGTTCCAACCGCTGTGTCTTTGTGAGACACAGAGTAGGTGAACGGATGTTCTTCGCATATGTGGTTCCCACCGTGAAGCATGGAGGAGGAGGTGTGATGTGTGGGGGGGCTTTGCTGGTGACATTGTCACGTTCTGACCCTAGTTATTGTGTTAATCCTTTGTTTTTTGGTCAGGACGTGAGCTGGGTGGGCATTCTATGTGTTGTGTTTCTATGTTGGGGTAATGTGTTGCCTGATATGGTTCTCAATTAGAGGCAGGTGTTTGACGTTTCCTCTGATTGAGAACCATATTAAGGTAAGCTGTTCTCACTGTTTGTTTGTGGGTGATTGTCTTCCGTGTCTGTATGTATGTTCGTACCACACGGGACTGTAGCGTTGGTTTGTAGTCTGTACCTGTTTGTGCGTTCTTCGTGTATTTGTAAGTTCTCATGTTTTAGGTCAGTCTACGTCGTTTTGTTGTTTTGTAATTTTCCAAGTGTTTTTCGTGTTCGTCTTCGTCTTTAAATAAATTCATTATGTATTCACAACCCGCTGCATTTTGGTCTGATCCCTACTCCTCCTCTTCAGACGAAGAGGAGGAGAGAAACCGTTACAGACTCTGTCTGTGATTTATTTAGAATTCAAGGCAAACTTAACCAGCATGGCTACCACAGCATTCTGCAGCAATACGCCATCCCATATCTTTTGTGCTTAGTGGGACTATCATTTGTTTTTCAACAGGACAATGATCCAAAACACACCTCCAGGCTGTGTAAGGGCTATTTGACCAAGAAGGTGACTGATGGAGTGCTGCATCAGATGACCTGGCCTCCACAATCACTTGACCTCAACCCAATTGAGATGGTTTGGGATGAGTTGGACCGCAGTGTGAAGGAAAAGCAGCCAACAAGTTGGAACTCCTTCAAGCTGGTTGAGAGATGAAGCTGGTTGAGAGATTGCGCCGACAAACTATGTAGTATTTCGTTTTTTTTATGTATTATTTCTTACACTGTTACCCCAGGAAATCTTAAGTCTTATTACATACAGCCGGGAAGAACTATTGGATATAAGAGCAACGTCAACTTACCAACATTACGACCAGGAATACGACTTTCACGAAGCGGATCCTCTGTTTGGACAACCACCCAGGACAATGAATCAGATCCCAGTGGGTGACCCAAAACAACGGCAAACATCTCCCTGGTAAGAAGAATGGCGGGTGTATGCCTTATGATTAAGGAGTTGTGGTGTGATCATAACAACATACAGGAACTCAAGTCCTTTTGTTCACCTGACATAGAATTTCTTTATCTACCAAGAGAATTCTCTTCGATTATAATCACAGCCGTGTATATACCCCCCAAGGAGACACCTCGACGGCCCTGAAAGAACTTCATTGGACTCTATGTAACCTGGAAACCACATATCCTGAGGCTGCATTTATTGTAGCTGGGGATTTTAACAAGGCTAATCTGAAAACAAGGCTCCCTAAATTTTATCTGCATATGGAATGCGCGACCCGGGCTGGCAAAATTCTGGATCATTACTACTCTAACTTCCGACACGCATACAAAGCCCTCTCTCGTCCTCCTTTCGGCAAATCTGACTACGACTCCATTTTGTTGCTCCCAGCCTATAGACAGAAACTAAAACAGGAAAGGCCCCCTCTCAGGTTTGTTCAACGCTGGTATAGAGACAAAATAAAGTTGCAATTCAAAGGCTCAGACACGAGACGTATGTGGCAGGGTCTACAGTCAATCACGGATCACAAAAAGAAAACCAGCCCCATCGCGGACACCAACATCTTGCTCCCAGACAAACTAAACAACTTCTTTGCTCGCTTTGAGGACAATACAGTGCCACTGACACGGCCCGCTACAAAACCTGCGGGCTCTCCTTCACTGCAGCCAACGTGAGTAAAACATTTAAACGTGTTAACCCTCGCAAGGCTGCCTGCCCAGACGCCATCTCTAGCCACGTCTTCAGAGCATGCGCAGACCAGCTGGCCTGTGTGTTTACGGACATATTCAATCAATCCCTATCCCAGTCTGCTGTTCCCACATGCTTCAAGAGGGCCACCATTGCTCCTGTTCCCAAGAAAGCTAAGGTAACTGAGCTAAACGACTATCACTAAATGACTATCGCACGTGAAGTGCTTTGAGAGACTAGTCAAGGATCATATCACCTCCAACCTACCTGACACCCTAGACCCACTCCAATTTGCATACCGCCCCAATAGGTCCACAGACGATGCAATCGCAATCACACTGCACAGTGCTCTAACCCATCTGGACAAGAGGAATACCTATGTAAGAATGCTGTTCATCGATTACAGCTCAGCATTTAACACCATGGTACCCTCCAAACTCGTCATTAAGCTCGAGACCCTGGGTCTCCACCCCGCCCTGTGCAATTGGGTCCTGGACTTTCTGACGGGCCGCCCCCAGGTGGTGAGGGTAGGAAACAACATCTCCACCCCGCTGATCCTCAACACTGGGGCCCCACAAGGGTGCGTTCTCAGCCCTCTCCTGTACTCCCTGTTCACCCATGACTGCATGGCCATGCACGCCTCCAACTCAATCATCAAGTTTGCAGACGACACTACAGTGGTAGGCTTGATTACCAACAACAACGAGACGGCCTACTGGGAGGAGGTGAGGGCCCTCGGAGTGTGGTGTCAGGAAAATAACCTCACACTCAATATCAACAAAACAAAGGAGGTGATCGTGGACTTCAGGAAACAGCAGAGGGAGCACCCCCCTATCCACATCGACGGGACTGTAGTGGAGAAGGTGGAAAGTTTTAAGTTCCTTGGCATACACATCACGGACAAAATGAAATGGTCCACCCACACAGACAGCGTGGTGAAGAAGGCGCAACAGTGCCTCTTCAATCTCAGGAGGCTGAAGAAATGTGGCTTGTCACCAAAAATACTCACAAACTTTTACAGATGCACAATCGAGAGCATCCTGTCGGGCTCTATCACCGCCTGGTTCGTCAACTGCTCCGCCCACAACCATAAGGCTCTCGAGAGGGTAGTGAGGTCTGCACAACGCATCACCGGGGGAAAACTAGCTGCTCTCCAGGACACCTACACCACCCGATGTCACAAGAAGGCCAAAAAGATCATCAAGGACAACAACCACCCGAGCCATTGCCTGAGTGGCTGCATTGAGTGGCTGCTGCCAACATACTGACTCAAATCTCTAGCCACTTAATAATAAAAAATTGGATTTAATAAATGTATCACTAGTCACTTTAACTTGCCACTTTATATAATGTTTACATACCCTACATTACTCATCTCATATGTATATACTGTACTCAAAACCATCTACTTCATCTTGCCTATGCTGTTCGGCCATCGCTCATCCATAAATTTATATGTACATATTCTTATTCATTCCTTTACACTTGTGTGTATAAGGTAGTTGTTGTGAAATTGTTAGATTTCTTGTTAGATATTACTGCACGGTCGGAACTAGAAGCACAAGCATTTCGCTACACTCCCATTAGCATCTGCTAACCATGTGTATGTGACAAATACAATTTGATTTGATTTGATTTTGAGAATGCCAAGAGTGTACAAAGCTGTCATCAAGGCAATGGGTGGCTACTTTGAATAATCTAAAATATATTTTGATTTGTTTAACACTTTTTTGGTTACTACATGATTCCATATTTGTTATTTCATAGTTTTGATGTCTTCACTATTATTATACAATGTAGAAAACAGTTAAAATTAAGAAAAACCCTTGAATGAGTGGGTGTGTCCAAACTTTTGACTGGTACTTTTGACTGGTACTGTATATATCACACCTCTCCACCAATCACAGCCTATGGCTGTCATCAGCACATTCACTTAAGTTGTGCAACGACATGTCTGTCTTCGATAGATGAAGAGAGATCTTCTTAATCACCAAAAAAGAAGACTGACTCCAGACGTCAGATGTGTGAGGCATAGTAACAAAATTATTTTAAAAGCTTCTTGCTTAGATTCTCTGCCAAGCTGGAGAGAAGTTTTAGAGGGCAGGGAGCCTTGCTGTTTAGATAAGTTGATATCACACTGTCACCACAGCAATGAGTGAACATGTTCCTCACCTTCCACCTCTCCCCTATCTACACAGCACCTCACAGCCAACATACTACTGTAGCATTACTGTAAATCACTTAGTATTAGCATTCAAGGCTAACAGTCAATTGGCTAGTTAGAAGACTACCATTAAATTGCTGAGCCGCTTCGCTCATGAACTGAGATACAATGCAATTACAGGTTATGACTTTAAAAGCTGGCTAAGGAGAAAACCTTGACTAATATCTTACAGGAATGAGGGGAATCAAGGAATCTCTCAGCTCTCAAATGTGATTTTAATCAGCCATCTCATCCCTATTGTGCGCCGGAACATGGAGGCCAAAACCTGGACAACTTGTCTTTTGTGCCTGTAGATAGTGGCTTATTAGCCACTGAAACATTGACCTTCACTGTAGTCCAGAGGTCCACAGCACACCAGGCCTGAGCTCCAGCTGGGTTATCTCTAAGTCTCCCCTGCAGTAGGCCTCACATGGGTGAGTGTGTGGGAGTTGGAGTGTGTTCTTGGACACCATCCAGTCAAAATATCTTACAGACTCTTCCCCTGAGATAAGTTAATTTGCTTTTCCCCCCCGCTCAGTTATCATGATTTCATCAACTAAATGTCCAAATGTACAGTACATTCTCTCAGCTCAGTTATCATGATTTCATCAACTAAATGTCCAAATGTACAGTACATTCTCCCAGCTCAGTTATCATGATTTCATCAACTAAATGTCCAAATGTACAGTACATTCTCCCAGCTCAAGCAAAATGGTTTGTAGTCTAACTCCAGGGACATTGATTGAATGTAGGACACATAGCCTTATCCTGTGCTAAGGTTTACTGGCCTCTCTTCAATGGTGTAGGCCTGTAACAGTACCATGAGAAGCAGGCCAGCAGTGTAGCTGCTGTGGTGTCTGTTGGCTAGGTCTCCTGTTGCTGTATCAGCCTCTGGGCCTCTGCCTGCTTGCTCTCTTTGCTCTGGAAACTCTGACTTAGATCAGGAGAAGGTTGAAGATGTAAGCCCTCTCTCCTTGTTCACTCCAATCCATCAGTCTTACTTGCTGGTCTTACTTACTTGCTGGTCTTACTTACTTTTTGTGGGTCTCTCTTTTCTGTTCTGTTGCATCTCCCTCCTCTTTAAATCTCTCGCTCTCTTTTTTTTTACTGTCCTGTCCTCCCCTCCCCTCCTCCTCCGTACGTGTCTCTCTGTGTAACCGCTCACTGTTCCCTTCCTGTGTTCTTTGAGCTCCAATGAAACCAAGATGTTCTCTGAGTCAGCGCTATGCTATCCCTGGCCTCTATTACTGCTCATTAGCTCTCCAGTTCCCTCTGTGGTCAAGGGCCTTTAAAACTGTACAGTCCCTGAGCTGGGGCTAACTTCAGAGGAGTTAGCACTACCGCTAACAAGTTTTAACTGGGCTACTGCTGTGAGGGGACCTACCCTTTGCTAGTGTGAGGCTGTAAAGCTTCAGTATAACATCACTATGGAAGAGAATTGGATGAGGAGCCACAATAGGTCACAACCTTGCTAGTAGGTTTACTCATGCAACACAACCATCTGAATGTTATGCCAGATATCTTTTTGTCTTCCACACCGATGAGTTTGACATGGTCAAACAGTTGAGATTTTCACCTGTACGGCAAATGTCTGACGTCAATTCAACGTCCATTCCATGTTGGTTCAAAGTAATTTCATTGATTCAACAAGACAACGTTGGTTCAACCACAATGCCTAGTGGTCAGTCTATGAGGTGTTGGTCAGTTTCTGTCAGTGATATTGGAATTTTGATGGCCACAACAGAGGTGATGAGGTGATGGAAACACACTGACCATCCATCTGTCCAGTTATGTCTGGTCATCTTTCCCAGAGGACCTTCTCACAACTTCACAGGATCCTGGATATGAAAATGTGAAATATGTGGAAAGAATTAGAGGCGACTCTTGGGTAAACTGAGACGGCTCCAAAAGAAACAGACTGGTTCCCCTGGCCCGCCAGTATCTCTTGTGAAGACAAGTATCTAGCACAGAGAGACGGGTGGGCAGGGCATCAGAGCTTTGGGTTAGGAGTGTCATACAGTTTCGGGTTGATCTCTGTGCTTTGAGAAATACTTTAGCTGTGTTTGAATACCCATACTAACATACTGTATACTACATACTTAATGAGTATATACTATATACTATATACTATTAGTTTGTTTTACTATACTGTAAACGAATGGTATCGTTTCAGTTGAGCTTACTAGAGCTTCGCCTGTTTACCGGAAGTTGATGCTGTTGCTATCCAACCTCTTGCTAGCATAACAAATGACTAGCTAAACATTTTACGATTTCGGTGTTTTCGTAAATTCAATCTGGAGTGCCAGGGTGTGCTCTGGGCGTTTGTAAATCCAGAGTGTTGTCAGATTGTCCTTTCGCAAATTCAGGGCATTTCGCTCTTGGAGCGTTCAGAGCGCACACTGGACGCTCTGGCGAGGAGTAGGGTTGATCCCAGCGTTCTGACCTCACACTGGATGCTCTGGCGATGAGTAGGGTTGATCCCAGCGTTCTGACCTCACACTGGATGCTCTGGCGAGGAGTAGGGTTGATCCCAGCGTTCTGACCTCACACTGGACGCTCTGGCGAGGAGTAGGGTTGATCCCAGCGTTCTGACCTCACACTGGACGCTCTGGCGAGGAGTAGGGTTGATCCCAGCGTTCTGACCTCACACTGGACGCTCTGGCGAGGAGTAGGGTTGATCTCAGCGTTCTGACCTCACACTGGACGCTCTGGCGAGGAGTAGGGTTGATCCCAGCGTTCTGACCTCACACTGGATGCTCTGGCGAGGAGTAGGGTTGATCCCAGCGTTCTGACCTCACACTGGACACTCTGGCGAGGAGTAGGGTTGATCCCAGCATTCTGACCTCACACTGGACGCTCTGGCGAGGAGTAGGGTTGATCCAAGCGTTCAACAGCAGTCAAGCACCCAAGCTAACTGGCTAACATTGGCTAGTTACTTCCAGACACAAATGGGAGAACACCTCACTCTGACCATTTTACTCGCCCTAGCAGAGCTGGTTAGGCTGTTTTCATGTTATCTAGAGCGTTGGTGACTGTAACTGTGCTGCTGGCAACAATTTAATTACGCTTTTTTTTGCCAACGTTTACTGACACCGACCATATTCAACGGGTATATAGCATTCGTAAATTCATCAGTTATTCTGTACAAGAGTGCTCTGAAATCAGAGTAGATAGCCATTGAAATGCAAGACTACAACACTTAGCTAAGAATTATGTAATTAATCAAGTCAATAAATGTTGGGTAGTTAGTTAGATAGCAGATAGTTCATATACTGCCTGGCAAGTTCAATGTATTAGTAGCCAATGCTAAGCAACTAGCTAACATACTGGTACATACTGCTGAAATGCTATGTGGTTCGTTAGGTGTAGCGTGTGCTAACAAATTGTCAGCCAACATAGCGTGTAACGTAGCTTATTTGAAAAGGCATTACTGTACTACATTTTTCATTTTTTTTTCATTTTTTTTTTTCATTTGTCATAGTTAGTTAAAGCAATGAATTTGTATCCACTCTCGTCAGACTTCGCCTGCATATTTTCCAACGTTTTCTTCAAATCTGAAGAGTTATGAAGCTACACCCATTTTCTGAAGAATTGCATTATGGGCCCTAAAAGGACGGAAACAGTGTCAGCTGCATGTATACTTCATATTTTGACGAATTTTGTACGTCATACTAACTATATCCATACTATGATCAATAAGCATACTATATACTCAATTCACGTCATAAATAGTACGGTTAGTGCAGTTAGTATGAGTATTCTGACACAGCTTTGGTCTCTCTGTGACCAATGCTATTCTTTACAGTTAATCACAAAAAATAATTCACTTATTTTCACCAAGACTTAGATTTCATTGAAAAGACCGCAGAGAGCCCTAAAACGTTTTTGCCTTTTTGGACTGTTGAACAAGAAAGGCAGAATAATGATGAATAATTCCAGGGTTGTCATTAACCACAGAACCATTATAAAGATTGAACAGATGTGAACAACGCCTATGCTCTTGCTCAACACAAACTCTCTCTCTCTCTTTCCTTCTTTCGCTCGCTCCCTCTCTCGCTCCCTCTCTCCTACCATTAATAACTGTTTCTCTGTCTCTTCAGTATGCAAAAGGGAACAGTGTGTTAGATTTTCAAGTTGTTGTTAGATGGTTTTTCTCCCTGTGGTCTGGTTTTCCCAACATGCACCTCTGCGCGTCACAGGTGTTCACAAGCCGAGAAGTGTTCTCTCTTTCCACCGCTGTACTTATTGTGGTCCTGCTCAAAGTGTTCCTACAGCCAGCAGCACGGTGGTTCTAATCCCATCTCCATCCCCAGGTCTTTTCCCCGTTGCCTTCTGGAGTTCCTACCACATGGCTGCACTCCAAGCACTGGGGGGAGATCCGATATGCTACAATAGTTATGGTGGACGTCATTGAGGAATTAAACAGGCATAAAAAATTAGCATGACATATTAGATAATAAAATGGGAAATAGAAAATCCTTGGGCTTATATCAAAACACAGAAACATTATCTTATACTCTCTGTGGAACGGGATGGGATGAAGCGTGGAGCGTGAACGTTTCTACTCTTTGATTAATCTGCGATATGGCAAAGACGGGGAGGAACGACAACTAAATGGAATCCCCTCGAGGGTGTTTTGATTTGGTTCCTGTTCCCGTACTGGTCAGTCACACAACGTTCTGTTACAAACGTCATAACTGCACCGTACTGTACCGCACTAACTCTCTAAAGAAACATACCAAGTCTAGGGGCTAAAAAGGGAAGTTGGAGCAATCCCATTGGCAGTCACAATGATGGATGTGGACGGAACAGGAGACTAATAAACCTCTCAGAGGAAGAAGACAAAAACAGTCCCCATCGCTGTCTGTCTGGCGCCTGGCCCTAACATACACAAAGGGAAGTGTTTTGTCTGGCTGTGCGAATTACCAGCCACTCTGGGCTCAGTCAAGGCATCCATTGGAGCTCAAGACTGGGCTTGTCTCAATGCAAGGTGAAGAGTGATGGCTGACCTTCTATTCATTACAGGCACTGACACCTGAGCTATGCTAAGACAAGCTAATGATGAGCAGGAGGAGCAGGTTATCTCGGCCCCTGATTGAACACTGTCTGCGGGGTCCGAAGAAAACGTGTGTTTCCAGTTTTCAGGGATACAGTATTTTCAACCTAACTTCCGTTTCCCCTTAAAAATGGATGTGGGGACTCTACTCAGGCGTCTTTTTACGCCTGCTACATTAGGTTACCGACGGAATGATCAGCAGCTTCCCCTCGTCCCTTCAACTCACAAAATTGACCTGCTTCAACAAGAGACAGAGGCTATGTAATAATAATCCTACATGAATTACTTGACTACTTCACTCAATGCCCTTCAATCTGAAAGGGATTGGTTGTTTTTATCGCACATGTAATTGCAGATCACTAGTCATCAAGGAGAAGTGTTAAGTAAAGCAGTCTGTTGAAGAGACAATGGGATCCAGTCAGAGAGTACAGAGGAAAGAGATAAACCGGGGATTCTCCCTAAACAACCCAAATATGGTTCTCCCTAAACAACCCAAAAATGGTTCTCCCTAAACAACCCAAATATGGTTCTCCCTAAACAACCCAAATACGGTTCTCCCTAAACAACCCAAAAATGGTTCCCCCTAAACAACCCAAATATGGTTCTCCCTAAACAACCCAAATATGGTTCTCCCTAAACAACCCAAAAATGGTTCTCCCTAAACAACCCAAATATGGTTCTCCCTAAACAACCCAAATATGGTTCTCCCTAAACAACCCAAATATGGTTCTCCCTAAACAACCCAAATATGGTTCTCCCTAAACAACCCAAATATGGTTCTCCCTAAATAACCCCAAAAATATTTTCCCTAAACAACCCAAAAATGATTCTCCCTAAGCAACCAAAAGATGATTCTCCCTAAACAACCAACATATGATTCTCCCTAAACAATAAAAAAAAAAGATAAATGAAAGCTACTTCCAATAGCATAGATGGATATCATTGCAACAGCTGAGCAGTACAGTTTCATAGAGAATTGTAGCAAAGCCACATGGTTGGCATGTGAACACATCTCATTTTTTATTATTTATCTTATGTGTATATCTGTTGTATGGTTGACAATGTTTTTAATGTTGCTTTTATTGATGAACCCTGACTGCACAACACATTTCACAATTGCGACAATAAAGATAACTTGAACTCCAACTGAACAATTAGACATATCTTTGAAAAAAGCACAAGCAGGTTGGGTTTGAGCATCATAGCCAAACGGTGCAAGATGTTTGCTGAAGTGCTTCATTTTTTTTCCAGGGATAGCTGAGATTTCAGACCTAAGAGGCAAGAATCCAGCCAAGTCAGTGATAAAATCGATAGCGTCACAGTGTTCTGGTAGCAATAAGCAGACCGGAATGCAGATACGTGGCACAAACGGAAGACAGCCGAGGCCAAGGACCTCAGTGAACAGGAAATGCTATCGCCACGGAGACAGAGATCGTCTGCGATGGAGCCTGGACAAACATGTATATAGGACTAGGGATATTTACTACAAACATGTATTACTTTGAATGTCAAACATGTAGAATAAAGGCTTTAGACTCAACTCCAGTCTGATCCCTGTCATACTAGGCTTCATTACACAGAGATCCTTCTCCAAACAATTAGAAAATGTCGTGAATGGAGAGGATGTGCTGTTGTATTAACAACATTTGCTCTGGCACTCGTGACTTCCTGTGTACACATTGTCCTCGCCTCTCTAACAAGCTAGGATTATTTATGTGAGATCTCTGCGCTATGATAAATTACAAGATAGAACTAAGACCAAAGTCCCATAGCGTTTCTTACTGCTGTTGTCTCCCCCTCTCTGTCCCTCAAATGACCAGCCAGAGTTTATCTCTCCTCTGGATTGGTGCATTCCTCAGACGTTGCCTAATGCATTTCCTCATCTGGGTTGTGTGTCTTGCGGGAGAGAGCCTGAGACGTGTGTGTGTGTGTGTGTGTGTGTGTGTGTGTGTGTGTGTGTGTGTGTGTGTGTGTGTGTGTGTGTGTGTGTGTGTGTGTGTGTGTGTGTGTGTGTGTGTGTGTGTGTGTGTGTGTGTGTGTTTACAATACTCAACTGTTCTGTAATAGGATATGTGTGTGTAGAGGGGACATCTGTTTATCTTGTTATTTAGGTTAGTCTTTCCTGTAAAGAAACAGTGCTGTCTCACTACGACTCACTGCCATTACAGGGCTAAGGGGTCTTCCTCTAGTACGCTTCTGTTATTCTCACCTCATTCAGAAACAGAAAAATCTAAAGATTCCATGTGGAGCACTCAATGTCACTGACACTGACTCAGACAAATTGTAAACACAAATATGTACACTTACTCACTGTCTCTCTATCTCTCTCTCTCTTTATATATCTCTCTCTTTATCTCTCTCTTTCTTTATATCTCTCACTCTCTCGCATATGCGCATTTATTAAAACTTATTGACACACTCTTTCTCACTCACTCACTCACTCACTCACTCACTCACTCACTCACTCACTCACTCACTCACTCACTCACTCACTCACTCACTCACTCACTCACTCACTCACTCACTCACTCACTCACTCACTCACTCTTTCTCACTCACTCACTCACTCACACACACACACACACACACACACACACACACACACACACACACACACACACACACACACACACACACACACACACACACACACACACACACACACACACACACACACATACACACCACTTCTTGTTAGTGATGAGTCACCTTGCCAGGGCAGCCTCCTCTCCAGGACTATAGCTGATGGCATGGTGGGGCTCTCCACCATTAATGTCTTTCACACACATTCCGCCCCAGACGTACCAAAAGCCACCCGAGAGCCTGGATGGCCTGCTAAAGACATCACACTTTAACTGTCTGCCTGTTTTTTCCACCAAATAACTCTTCTCTTTCCCTCTTATTTCCATCAATATGAATCTGTACTCACTGTAGTTAAATGGTTAAATAAATATCGGTATGCTTTTTTTTAACACGGTTGACTGAAATTGTAACATGAGCCTTTCCGTGGTGATTTGCTAGAATTTAATTTAGTAGCGCTCTCCAAGTAATGTTATTCTCTGTCATATTTCTGTGGAATCATTATATTGAAATACATTTCACCGTTGTTTAGTTTGGAGGATAGTACAATCCAAATTCTCAGAATATATTGGTTGTCTTTGTATCCCTTTTCTTTCCATACTTCATCAACTCTCTTTGGTGAGAATATCATGAAGTTGCATAAAAGCACAATGACAAAGAGACTCCGATCAGTTCAAGGGGAGATATTGTGACTGGGAGAAACAAATACCTTAGTTTGGTAACTGACCTCAAACCTACAGTACCACTATCAATCACTTGTGTTATTGTCCCATTTTCACCCTCCCTAACTCCTGTGAGGGATTCTAAATGGAGGATGGTGGGCGGCCATTTTGTGTTGTGGTGGGAATAGAGCACCTGGTGTTATTGGTGAAACTAACAAAGCACAGCTGTGGTTGATTAGGGAGCCAAGGTGAGTAGAGACTGGGTTATTTTGTAGTTACCCCATCCCTCCTGGGAGAGACCTGGGAGTTTTCGTTAACACTTAAAGGAAAAATCCACTCAAACTATATACAGTACCAGCCAAAAGTTTGGACACTTTATTTTTTACTATTTTCTACATTGTAGAATAATAGTGAA
This sequence comes from Salvelinus namaycush, assembly GCF_016432855.1. Classification (NCBI taxonomy): domain Eukaryota; kingdom Metazoa; phylum Chordata; class Actinopteri; order Salmoniformes; family Salmonidae; genus Salvelinus; species Salvelinus namaycush. The sequence continues at coordinate 13,946,326 of NC_052344.1, forward strand.
GACATCAAAACTATGAAATAACAAATATGGAATCATGTAGTAACCAAAAAAGTGTTAAACAAATCAAAATATATTTTATATTCGTAACCACCCTTTGCCTTGACAGCTTTGCACACCTTTGGCATTCTCTCAACGAGCTTCATGAGGAAGTCACCTGGAATGCATTTCAATTAACAGGTGTGCCTTGTTAAAAGTTAATTTATGGATTTCTTTCATTCTTAATGCATTTGAGCCAAACAGTTGTTTTGTGACAAGGAAGGGGTGGTATTCAGAATGTAGCCCTATTTGGTAAAATACCATATTATGTCAAGAACAGCTCAAATAAGCAAAGAGAAATGACAGTCCATCATTCCTTTAAGACATGAACATTTCAAGAACTTTGAAAGTTTCTTCAAGTGCAGTCGCAAAAACCATCAAGCGCTATGATGAAACCACCACAGGAAAGTAAGACCCAGAGTTACCTCTGCTGCAAAGGATAAATTCATTAGAGTGCACCTCAGATTTGCAGCCCAAATAAATGCTTCACAGAGTTCAAGTAACAGACACATCTCAACATCAACTGTTTAGAGGAGACTGCGTGAATCAGGCCTTCATGGTCGAATTGCTTCAAAGAAACCACAACTAAAGGATACCAATAAGAAGAATAGACTTGCTTGGGCCAAGAAACACGAGCAATGGACATTAGACCGGTGGAAATCTGTCCTTTGGTCTGATGAGTCCAAATTTGTGACTTTGTGAGACGCAGAGTAGGTGAACGGATGATCTCCGCATGTGTGGTTCCCACAGTGAAGAATGGAGGAGGAGGTGTGGGGGTGCTTTGCTGGTGACACTGTCAGAGATTTACTTCGAATTCAAGGCACACTTAATCAGCACGGCTACCAAAGCATTCTGCAGTGATACGTCATCCCATCTGGTTTGCGCTTAGTGGAACTATCATTTGTTTTTCAACAGGACAGAATCACCCCACCTCAACCTAATTGAGATGGTTTGGGATGAGTTGGACCGCAGACTGAAGGAAAAGCAGCCAACAAGTGCTCAGCATATGTGGGAACTCCTTCAAGACTGTTGGAGAAACATTCCTCATGAAGCTGGTTGAGAGAATGTCAAGATTTTACAAAGCTGTCATCAAGGCAAAGGGTGGCTACTTTGAAGATGTTTGTTTAACCCTCTTTTGGTTATTACGTGATTCCATATGTGTTATTTAATCATGTAGAAAATAGTAACCAATAAAGAAAAACCTTGAATGTGTAGGTGTGCCCAAACTTTTGACTGGTACTGTGTATATAAATGATATACAATACCATTCAAAAGTTTGGGGTCACTTAGAAATGTCCTTGTTTTCCATGAAAACATACATGAAATGAGTTGCAAAATGAATAGGAAATATAGTCAAGACGTTGACAAGGTTATAAATAATGATTTTTAATTGAAATAATAATTGTGTCCTTCAATCTTTGCTTTCGTCAAAGAATCCTCCATTTGCAGCAATTACAGCCTTTCAGACCTTTGGCATTCTAGTTGTCAATTTGTTGAGGTAATCTGAAGAGATTTCACCCCATGCTCCCTGAAGCACCTCCCACAAGTTGGATTGGCTTGATGGGCACTTTTTACGTACCATACGGTCAAGCTGCTCCCACAACAGCTCAATAGGGTTGAGATCCGGTGACTGTGCTGGCCACTCCATTATAGACAGAATACCAGCTGACTGCTTCTTCCCTAAATAGTTCTTGCATAGTTTGGAGCTGTGCTTTGGGTCATTGTCCTGTTGTAGGATGAAATTGGCTCCAATTATGCGCCGTCCACAGGGTATGGCATGGCGTTGCAAAATGGAGTGATAGCCTTCCTTCTTCAAGATCCCTTTTACCCTGTACAAATCTCCCACTTTACCACCACCAAAGCACCCCCAGACCAGCACATTGCCTCCACCATGCTTGACAGATGGCGTCAAGCACTCCTCCAGCATCTTAAAAAATATTCCTCTTTGTGATCCGAACACCTCAAACTTAGTCTGTCCATAACACTTTTTTCCAATCTTCCTCTGTCCAGTGTCTGTGTTCTTTTGCCCATATTAATCTTTTATTTTTATTGGCCAGTCTGAGATATGGCTTTTTATTTGCAACTCTGCCTAGAAGGCCAGCATCCCGGAGTCACCTTTTCACTGTTGACGTTGAGACTGGTGTTTGCGGGTACTATTTAATGACCCTGCCAGTTGAGGACTTATGAGGCGTCTGTTTCTCAAACTAGACACTCTAATGTACTTGTCTTCTTGCTCAGTTGTGCACCGGGGCCTCCCACTCCTATTTCTATTCTGGTTAGAGCCAGTTTGTGCTGTTCTGTGAAAGGAGTAGTACACAGCGTTGTACGAGATCTTCAGTTTCTTAGCAATTTCTCGCATGGATAACCGTAATTTCTCATAACAAGAATAGACTGACGAGTTTCAGAAGAAAGTTCTTTGTTTCTGGCCATTTTTGAGCATGTAATCGAACCCACAAATACTGATGCTCCAGATACTCAACTAGCCTAAAGAAGGCCAGTTTTATTGCTTCTTTAATCAGAACAACAGTTTTCAGCTGTGCTAACATAATTGCAGAAAGGGTTTTCTAATTATCAATTAGCCTTTTATGATAAACTTGAATTACCTAACACAACGTACCGTTGGAACACAGGAGTGATGGTTGCTGATATTGGTTCTCTGTACGCCTATGTAGATATTCCATAAAAAATCTACCGTTTCCAGCTACAATAGTCATTTACAACATTAACAATGTCTATACTGTATTTCTGATCAATTTGATGTTATTTTAATGGACAAAAAATTTGCTTTCCTTTAAAAAACAAGGACATTTCTAAGTGACCCCAAACTTTTGAATGGTAGTGTATATATATATATTTATATTTTGTCCACTGTTAATATAATCCCAAAATGTTTTGCATGTCAGCAGTCAAGTTTTCAAGATATTGGACTTTCAAGAAGCGAAGTGTCACTTCATGATGATGTGGCAAGTGACTCTTTGCATCTTACATAGGACCGACCACCATTGAGGAAATACCTGGCTTACCACTTGTTGAAGGCTAACTTGAGCACTGTTAAACAATATTACAGATTCTTGGAAATACTCTGACGGGAATAAACTCAATGGCCATGATATGGAATTAACAGTGACTCCAGTAGTTTCAGCTCCTTGTCCATTATGTCCAGTTTATTTACCACTACATGACTAAAACTACCACTACTGAACCCACTGCATAGATGTCACCTGTTTCTGTATTTACATGACTTAAATTACAACTATTGAATCCACTGCATAGATGTCACCTGTTTCTGTATTTACATGACTTAAATTACAACTATTGAACCCACTGCATAGATGTCACCTGTTTCTGTATTTACATGACTTAAATTACAACTATTGAACCCACTGCATAGATGTCACCTGTTTCTGTATTTACATGACTTAAATTACAACTATTGAACCCACTGCATAGATGTCACCTGTTTCTGTATTTACGACTTAAATTACAACTATTGAACCCACTGCATAGATGTCACCTGTTTCTGTATTTACATGACTTAAATTACAACTATTGAACCCACTGCATAGATGTCACCTGTTTCTGTAATTACATGACTTAAACTACCACTATTGAATCCACTGCATAGATGTCACCTGTTTTTTTATTTACCCATCCAGTGTGTTCTGATGGCTGGGCGTTTAAAGACTGGTCCAAAGAACACTTCTCTATCCACACCCCTACACTTTTACAGATGTAAAACAGATGCTCCTTTAGCTCAGTGCATGGGGTTGTGGGCTAGCTTGTGCATTGCATTCCATTTAAGCACATTTTGACTGACATGGCTCACAGCCTTCCTCCTTGCCAGCTCATCAAGCCTAGTCATGATTAGAGCAGCCCAGGCAGATTCCACACCCCTCAGAAAGTGCTGACTATGGGTCACAGCATCTCACAGCACGTACAGCTTCATAATGGATTAATGCAACTCACATATGAATGATGCCGTCTGTTCCGAGTCTGGTTTCTGCTGACATTGGGGAAATCACTGGTTCAATAGGCAGAATGAATGTAGACGTAACAAATAAGTATAACTGTGGAATATGTCTCTGGTGTCTTCACGATACAAAATGTATTAGCGAGGTTTAAGACAAAATGTATGTTAGAAATCATCGTAAAATGCAAAGCGCAATAAGTGGAAAAGCAAAACGATTGACTTAAAATTCGGATTCTCTTTCAAACAACATGATTAGATAGAACACAACTTGCGTTAATAAATACGCAGGCATTCCTTGAACGTGATTCAATGTAAATGAAAAGTGTGCTGTCCTTGCAGAGCAATGGCCTCTGGAGGACTAGCCAGGAGGAATGCATAAAACATGGCCAACCGATGTTCTGTAGTAGGAGCACAAACTAATATTTATCACACGTGGCCCGAGTTCCCAAAAGCCCGCCGGACGCTTCGCTGTACAGCGCCAAAGCACTCTCTTGTCTCTCTGGTTCACCGAATCCGTCCTCCCATGGTTAAACCTTTCCTACTACCTCCAACCCAGATGTTGTGAATCCCTCAAAACACCCTGCATTCCTCTTCCTATCCATCCTGAAGAGGAAATAGGCCACTGATTAATGTCTTGTTGTTGGACCGTCGACCACAGTGATGCTTGTTACTGTCGAGCACGGTCTGGGAGGTGAGGTCTTCTATTCATTCCAGTCTCCTATCTGTTTTTTGGCCTTTTATTGGTCAAATGTGATGAGGACCAGTAATGACTACTGTAACTGGATAATAGGCAAAAATGTGTTCTTCTGTAGATCTATAGTGTAAGGTCATGATCACATGCTGTAGGCTATAGGTTGAGCAAACATTGATGCAGGTCATGTTTCTTTTTGTAACTCGCCCATTGTGTGAACTTAAGACTTCATTTTGGTAACCATGACATCTCATTATGAGACACAGGGAAAATATCGATATGTCTGAAAGCTCTTTTTGTTACAGAGTTTGGCACTCTGAAGCTCTGGCGATACTATAAACTAATTTTATAATTCCAAATGGTTCTGGGAGTGTTGAGTCTGCCTCTGGCAGAGAGACTGCTGTCTGGCTACTGGCTCTGTTTCGACCCAGCAAATCAAAAACAGACTCGACTAGAGAGCAGATTGTGCACCCAACACATTTGTACTCATACTATAGTAAAGGAGTGTTACAGAGTAATGACTACTTAAGATGAGAAGAAAGCACATTTTTATTTGCCATATAGTGTACCGTGTTTCGAGACAAAGTGAAGTGACACATATACACACGTATCAGTCACACATATACACAGTTACAGTACTAACAAGTGTTAATGCTGCTTTCCAAGCATAAAGCAACAAGATATCCAAAAAGGCTTACTGTACTTACTGGCTTATTAATCTGTTATTACATATGTTATCCCAATACAGTTAGAGAGGTACAAGGCCTGTGTAATATCTGCAAGACTGGGAGCTTAGCAGTGTTTCCCATAGAAAGTTAGCGTGGGGGGGGGGGGTCATTGGTAGAGGGAATGGCCAACAGCTCCATCTCCGATCAACACTTTTAGACGCCGTCCTATTGGCCGCAGAGACAAAATGTTGATGTTTTAAAGCAAATTTCCTGCAATTCTACACATTTTGCCATGGGGCGGAGAGAACATTTGACAGTTTTAAAGCTATTTTCCTGCAATTCAACACATTATGTCATGGGGCTGATGGATGAGAGAAAAAAAATCTGTTTTAAAGCTAATTACCTGCAATCTCCATAGACAAACATTGGCAGTAGAATGGCCTTACTGAAGGGCTCAGTGACTTTCAACGTGGCACCGTCATAGGATGCCAACAAGTCAGTTCGTCAAAATGTCTGCCCTGCTAGAGCTTCCCCGGTCAACTGCAAGTGCTGTTATTATGAAGTGGAAACGTCCAGGAGCAACAACTGCTCAGCCGCAAAGTGGTAGGCCACACAAGCTCACAGAACGGGACCGCCGAGTGCTGAAGCGTGTAGCGCGTAAAAATTGTCTGTCCTCAGGTGCAACACTCACTACCTAGCAGTGGAAAACCTTCTCTGGAGTGATGAATCACGCTTCACCCTCTGGCAGTCCGACGGACAAATCTGAGCTTGGCAGATGCCAGGAGAACGCTACCTGCCCAAATGCATAGTGCCAACTTGAAAGTTTGGTGTAGGAGAAATAATGGTCTGGGGCTGTTTTTCATGGTTTGGCCTAGGCTCTTAGTTCCAGTGAAGAGAAATCTTAATGCTACGGCATACAATGACATTCTAGACGATTCTGTGCTTCCAACTTTGAGGCAACAGTTAGGGGAAGGCCCATGCCCCTGTGCACAAAGCAAGGTCCATCCAGAAATGGTTTGATGAGATCGGTGTGGAAGAACTTGACTGGCCTGCACAAAGCCCTGACGTCAACCCCATCGAACACCTTTGGGATGAATTGGAATGCAGACTGCGAGCCAGGACTAATCACCCAACATCCGTGTGCGACCTCACTAATGCTCTAGTGGCTGAATAGAAGCAAGTCCCCGCAGCAATGTTCCAACATCTAGTGGAAAGCCTTCCCAGAAGAGTGAAGGCTGTTATAGCAGCAAAGGGGGACCAACTCCATATTAATGCCCATGATTTTTTTTTACAGATTGCCAGTAAAAGAAAGGCTGATTAGAAAACAAACTTGTTTACAGTGGTCGGAAGTTGCCAGTAGTATGTCCCAAGAGGTTTGTGTGGAGCTGAGAGATCCGGGAATTGATTGATTGCTTTCTTCTGAAATGTTTCTTTGAGCGAGTGCTTGAATCAGATCCATTGTGAGTTTTAACTTCTTATGGCTGCAGGGGCAGTATTGAGTAGCTTGGATGAAAGGTGCACAGAGGTGCCCATAGTAAACTGCCTGCTCCTCAGTTCCAGTTGCTAATATATGCATATTATTATTCGTATTGGATAGAAAACACTCTGAAGTTTCTAAAACTGTTTGAACGATGTCTGTGAGTATAACAGAACTCATATGGCAGGCAAAAACCTGAGAAAAAATCCAAACAGGAAGTGGGAATTCTGAGGTTGGTAGATTTTCAACACAGCCCCTATTGAACAAACAGTGGGATATGGATGAGTTTGCACTTCCTACGGCTTCCACTAGATGTCAACAGTCTGTAGAACCTTGTCTGATGCCTCTACTGTGAAGTGGGGCCGAAGGAGACAGGAAATAGTCAGGTCTACCATGACCTGGCCATGCTCTGACCATGCGCGTTCACATGAGAGGGAGCTCTATTCCATCGCACATCTGAAGTCAATGTAATTCTCCGGTTGGAACGTTACTGAAGATTTATGTTAAAAACATTCAAAAGATTGATTCAGTACATCGTTGGACATGTTTCTACTGACTGTTATGGAACTTTTTGACATTTCGTCAGCTTTTAGTGAACGCGCTTTCTGACTTTGGATTTGTTTACCAAACACGCTAACAAAAATAGCTATTTGGACATAAATGATAGACATTACCGAACAAAATGAACATTTCTTGTGGGAGTCCTGGGAGTGCATTCCGACGAAGATCAGCAAAGGTAAGTGAAGATTTCTAATGCTTTTTAGGAGTTTTGTTGACTGCACAATTTGGCGGGTAACTGTATGGCTTCCTTTTGTGGCTGAACGCTGTTCTCAGATTATTGAATATTGTGCTTTTGCCGTAAAGCTTTTTGAAATCTGACACAGCGGTTGCATTAAGAACAAGTGTATCTTTAATTCTATGTAAAACATGTATCTTTCATCAAAGTTTATGATGAGTATTTATGTTATTTGACGTGGCTCTCTGCATATTTTGAAGGCATTTCTGAACATGGCTCCAATGTAAACTGAGGTTTTTGGATATAAATATGAGCTTTATCGAACAAAACATATATGTATTGTGTAACATGAAGTCCTATGAGTGTCATCTGATGAAGATCATCAAAGGTTAGTGATTCATTTTATCTCTATTCCTGCTTTTTGTGACCCCTGTCTTTGGCTGGAAAAATGACTGTGTTTTTCAGTGATTTTGCGGTGACCTAACATAATCGTTTGTGGTGCTTTCGCTGTAAAGCCTATTTGAAATCAGACACTTTGGTGGGATTAACAACAAGATTACCTTTAAAATGGTATAAGATACATGTATGTTTGAGGAATTTTAACTATGAGATTTCTGTTGTTTGAATTTGGCGCCCTGCACTTTCACTGGCTGTTGTCATATCATCCCGTTAACGGGATTGCAGCCATAAGAAGTTTTAATGTGTGTTTTGTCCCTACATCATCAATTCCTACCATTGAAACACAGCAGATGTCATATAAATGTATGAATAGAAGTGTACAAATAGTTTGTGTGTTTTGCCAATAAGTCAAGACAGTTCATGTTGAAGTCAGGAGCCCTGACATGATGAGGCATTATAAGCTACCTTCAACTTAAGAACCTTCAACTTTAAGGTGCTACTCACAGGATATTTTGTTGTTGAATTGTATCATTGTAATTTCAGAAAACGTCCATAATACATCTGGCGCTAATACTGGGAGGATAGTGTTTCATATTATCACTTACCTGCCAGTGTTGTGATTGGCTGTGATATTCGCCTACTGATTTTTCCCGCCGGAGCGGCATCTGTTGTCAAACTGAGAAAGCATTTCTGACTTTGTGGTTGTGTTATTTAGTGGAAATCATTAATTTCCAGGTTGCAAAAATTTTACGTTATTCGCTCAATTTCAGTTTTTGTGAGAAAAGAAGCACTGAACATTGTACCATCTAAATCGCTGTGAAATATCTTTCTGCAAACTCTGGTCTACCAAAACTGCTGTTTGAAGTTGGTGGTCCACCAGCTTCAAACAGCTGTAAAAACGATATTTTTTGTTATTGAAAAATATTTCACAATGATTTAGATGTTACAAAGATTCCCTACACTATTCAAATTGACCGAACAGTCCACTAGATAACACAGCCACAAAGTCAGAACGGCTTTCCCAGTTTGACAACAGATGCTGCTTCGGCGGGAGAAATCAACAGGCGAATATCACAGCCAATCACAACACTGGTGGGTAAGTAATACTGTGAAACACTATCATTGCACTGTTAGCGCCAGATATATTATTGACAATTTCTGAAATTACAATGCAAAAATTCGAATAAATCCTGTGCAACACCTTTAATTGAGGCATGATGAGCTATTTGTAAGCTAGCTCAAGGAGAGGTGCATTTAAAGTTATACTCCCCCAAACTCATTCCCTCACAAACAACACCTCAGCTAGCACCTCTCTAGCCAAGCAGCTGTGTTATCCTCCTCGTTTTTCTCCTCGTTATTAGAGGGTGTGAGGTAAGCTTGGCCAATCGAGAAGTAGTGTTCCCCCCTCGTTCACTTCGAAAGCCTGTTGCCATGGCGAGGAGAAGTTCCGTCGTACATTGAATGGGCAAGTTAATACCACAACAGCACTCGCTCGAAGCGAGTGTTTCCGTTGCCTGCGTGTTTCAACGCTGTGTGGGGCCAGAGATTGAGAGAGAAGAGGCAGAATGCCAGGCTGGTCTCTCTGAAAGGCCCTTTGTGTAAAAACCTAATGCACAACTGACAAACGCTTTCCTTGCTTATGAATACAGATTGTGAATCTATACTTGAGAAGTTAAGTGGCAAGTAAGTCAAGGTAACAGTGGCCTCCATTTCACAGTGATATTTATTATTGAAACTTTTTTGGGGTCAGTCCATCGTTATATATTCATGTATGTGAACATACAAGAATATTTAAATGATGTTTATTCAAGACGTACTGTAGATGACGTCAGCATGTCTTCCATTCTCTATTATTACTTAGTTGTCAATACAATTCAACTCTCACCAAGATAACAACACCATCCATTTTACAAGGATATTCATCGATGAAACTTTCTGTGGGTCAAGTTCACGGGCCTGTGTTTACGTGTGTATGAACATCCAGGACAATTAATGCCTTTTAATGGGAACGGCATGGCCTTCAAAACCCAGACATTCCAGTGAGCAGCTTTCACTAGGCCACTAATGACATAGCTGGTGCGTTTTATTTCACCATAATGATTTATCAGACTCTGAATTCGGCACTCTCGCCTCCTCTTCCGTGAAAAGTAGCCATCGATGCCAGCAGTTAGTGCCCTGCCAGGGACAGTGTGTGTGTGTGTGCTTATGCTTGTGTGTGTGTGTACACGACTCAGGAGGTTTACTCTAGTTACGAACCCAATGGGACGGGATTCCTCCGGAGTGATTAGCATACAAATGCTGTGCCGCACAGCGCCACTCCGATTGGCCCAAAAAAGGTCACTTCCCACAGTACTTTTGGCTCGGAACTTGATTGTTCTCTTTTTTCGATGGACTGTCATTGCTGTTACAGCTCCTGCCATTGGCTTGCAGAGTCCGTCTTTTGTCCTTCTCTTCCCTGGTGAGTTTCTGATGTCTGTTTAGCCCGTCACAGTAGACTTTCTCTGGGTCTAGAGATGAGTCTGACAGAGCTCCTCTGCACTACTCCTGTTATAACACTTAACAAGTCCAAGATGGGATTTCTGAAAGGAGCTTCTGTTGCAATTCTGAAAACTCTGCTTGGGTCCCATTGTTAGTCAATTAGTACTGTAGCATGTGTACTGCAAACACCCCATTCTAATACAGGATGATTGTTGGTGTCTATAGTGATTATTCACATGAATAAAGATGTATAAAGACCTAAATCAATCAACTGTTGAGTTTTTCAACCAAAAGCTCCCAGTCACCTTGAAATGATGAGACCAGTAGAGAAGCTGGAAACCCGTTTGAAGCCCTTGCTCTGTGGAGTCCATTAGAAATCATTTGTCTTTGTATTTTAAAAAAGTATGAAAATGTATGCACTCACTATTGTAAGTCGCTCTGCATAAGAGCTTTTGCTGAATGACTAAAATGTCAAATGTAAATGTGTCACCCAGATGCAGTCATTCAAAGACCACCACTCTTTACTGGCAGTGTAAACCTAGCCACATCAGGCGTTTCTTTTGTTCACTCTGAATCAAACGTCATGTCATTCCTGTTAGCTACTGAGAGCCTGTTGCATAGTTGACCACAAAATGTCAGAGGTCACTAAACCACCTTCATAGGGACACAATGATCTCACCAAGATTGAGTGCCTCAGCCAATCCCTGGAAGGGCCCTTGTTCTGTAAAGACGTGCAACGGATTATTACAATGTCAATTAATCATCGTTGCACTGTCAGTGCTGTAACCATACCATCTGAGAAACACAGCATCCACATTCATCATACCCCAAACACCCTATAAAGTTCTGCTGAAAGAGGACACCTCTTACTTCCTGTGTGATATTTATCACTTATCACACCCATTTAGTGATTATTGAGGTGTGATATGGGCCTGTATTTCACAGCAGGTCCTTCAGGGCACACAGGTGTCAGGATATCAAGCTAACTGGGTCTAAATTACCTAATTGACGCCCAAAAGAGGCTGGGTTGGTATGCTTCACACATGTCTTCACATACCTGAATTAATAACGAATGATTAATCACTTGATTTGAAGACACGCCAGACTCAGGAAGCATGCCATCTAGGACTAATGTACGCAACCACCAATCTTGGAACTGTCACGCTTACTGATGGGCTAAAGTAGATGTATTCACAAAGATCCAGACTACTGTCAGGTTTGGAGTGATGGTGGGTGTCATTGGCAAGTATTAACTAAAATGATTCACTTAAAGATCAAAGCGATTAATTAAAACAATTGTTACAGAGAAAAAGGTATATGAACCTGTTTCGACAGGTAGTCTTTACAAAGCCAATCCTCCTACCCTTTTTTGATACCCAATCCAGCCTCCATTTTGAACTCCACCTCCTTCTTGCCTAAGGTTGTTTCCCAACATCAGACAGTAGCCTCTCAAGAGACATCACAATCATCTTTAATAGATATCATTTTAATAGTATCTTGTCATATTTCTGCTGTGGTAAATGATTTGACCCAGAGAGGGTAGCCATGTTGTGGTGAGTCAGTTTCCAGCCCTGCTCTGTTCTAATCAAGAGGACTGAGATGAGGATTGAGGCTGAAGGGAGTCTGGGCTTGAGGAAGGCAACAGCCTCGCAGTGTCATGGCAAGCTGGCGTGGAAACAGTGTGATTTTATAAGGGAAGAGGGTGGGACAGGGACAAAGAAGGGAAGAAGCTGAGGAGGGAGGGAGGGAGGGAGGGAGGGAGGGAGGGAGGGAGGGAGGGAGGGAGGGAGGGAGGGAGGGAGGGAGGGAGGGAGGGAGGGAGAAAATGAGCAAGTAAGGGGAAGGGTAACGAGGGAGAGATTGAGAGACAGAAAGATAAAAGGAAGGGGGAGGGAGAAATGTGAGAGATGGAGGGAGAATGCTGAGTAATGGAAAGAGAGGTGGAGACTGTGTTCGTTTAGCCCCGAGTGCTTTTCCAAACCATTTAGAGCTATGTTTAGGCCTATCTGTGTGCTGTGGAGCGAGGACGAGCCGACCTCGGGCAAAACTTTACCTGCCTGGTCACACACACACACAGACACACACACACACAGACACACACACACACACACACACACACACACACACACACACACACACACACACACACACACACACACACACACACACACACACACACACACACACACACACACACACACACACAGAGAAAAAAGTAGATCATGGAACATTGAAGTTGACACCTCAGAGGATTAGGGGTCTCTACTGTCCAACCAAACGTTATCCCTGGGGTTTGATAGTGAGAAGCTGTAGGTTGACAAAAAACGGAGACTTTTGTGACAACCCCTGATGATCCCAGTACAACACCTATATTAGTGATTACAGGTATAGAACCTTCCTTGATCCACTCAGTCATTTTTAAAGTCCTTAAGACCACCTGGAGGCCATGTGAACTGAGCTGTTTCACTGAAGGTCAAAAATAATGACCTGTTAACAGTTCTCTCCTCTTCTTTCCTCTCCCCATATCCCTCTGCCCCTCCTCCTCTCTCACCATCCACCACTCCTCTTTCCCGTCCACCTTTCCTTTCCATCCCCACTCCCCTCTCCTTTACACTCACTCTCTTCCCCTCCATCCCCTCCAAATCTTCACGAACCCTGGCTAACAAGTTGAATCAGCAATACAAAATTGGGTTTAATTATTTATTTACTAAATACCTAACGAATCACACAGAATTACATATACACAGAATGAATCATACCTTGATTACAAATTATGTCATAAAGGAAAACGTCCCTAGCGGACGGAACAGATTTGACAGCTGGTTACACAAAGAAAATGGGGTTGGGTTTGAGTGAAAGAGCGGGAAGACTGATAAACAAAGGGAGAAGCTATTCCCTCTATCGGGCCGTAGGCAGCTACTCTATCATAAATACAGAATCTTATGCATTCTAAATTACCGCCCATTTTGAAAAGGACAATGCAATAATTATTTACTCTGAGCTGCGCTTCAATAGGTTGGTGGTAGATGGAAAGCTGTGTTGCCCAACAGAGTCCTTTGTTCTTTGAAGAGTGTCTCTGGTGGTGAACGGGATACGTTGTAGTGTTGTCGTTGTGTGGTAGACGGGATACTCTGTCTGTCCTCTCCTAGCCCACATTTACAGCGGCCGCTGCTAACTCAACGGCTAGGAGGTATCACTTCTGTAGCGAATAAGAGTTCAAAGTTCATACCATTCGCAACCAAAGCTCACGCTGAGGTTGGCTTCGTTCTGTAGTTATTATCTGAATCCTTCTGACATCGGACCGTCGTCCTAATGTACACGGAACCAGAGGTTACATTTTCGTCAAGGGCTTATATAGTGGAGGGAGAGAAGGGTGTGTTTCATAGTTTATAACCCATGTCTCTTCACAGGGGCGGGCCACTGATTGAGCAGAGCTCTAATCTTATGAAAACCCAATTCTCTCATTTGGAAGCTAAAATTACATTTAATCTTTTCACAAATAGTTTCATTTAAATTGCACAACAATTCCATGTGAATCTGATAACTATAATGTGTAGACTTTCCCAGATACAGTTTATGTCGACCTGTCATCAGTCATAATGTCGCATATTTTCAACTGGTTCTATTACCGAAATATGATTCCTTTCCCTCCACTTGTTTGATGTTCCCAGACTCTCTATGTTTAACAAAGGCTATTCAAGAGTCCCTCAGTAGAGTCAAGAGAGAGGGAAGGGAGAAAGGTATTTATGGGGGGAGTCATAAACCTTACCCACAGGCCAACGTCATGACAGTATGATCTCAGTGTTTGTATTCGTGGCCCTCTACCCCGAGGCTTCATCCAAGACCTCCACACAGTGCCAAAGACCATGACCCACCCTTCTTTTTCTCTGTCTGACTCCCTTGTCCCCTCCTCCCCCTAGATATGATTAAATGCATAGAGAAAGAATGAATAGAACTGGAGTCCCCATTCAAGTCAATGATTCCTCTGTTCTATTCATTCTATTTCTATGCATTTAATCCTATCCGATGGGCGAAATCCAGATAGATCACTTTTGAAAAACTGGCCCTGTATTTCAGTTGAACCTTTCCTGACCCTACAAAAAAGTAAGAAACTCGACCAGAATCTGAATCAAAGACAGTACAATGACAACCTTTTAACAAGTCGTTTAACTCAACAAGTAAAAATACCTTTTCAATGTTACCTGCTTTTGTATTTTGAGAATGGGTGTTTTTATGGTTCAGTTTGTTGGGTTGGTTTCTGAGGGATTTAAGACAGTCGTACTGATACCTTGGTCATGACCAATGTCTATGTGGGTGGCCCTTCTTTCCTTAGCTTGGAGAAGGATAATTGAGATGGGATACGGCTGGAATGCTGTACTTCCCATTAGAGACAAAGTCTTACTAGCTAAAGTTCAGCCATTTTACCAGATCCCTTTGATCTGAGCCGTGCATGATAGGCTGAGTGGGAGAGAGAGAGAAAGAAGAGTTAGAGAGAGAGAGAGCATCTGATGCTAGCATACATTGGGTGGAGGCTGAATGCAGGAAGGCACAGCAGTCCTTTGTAGATGTCCCTTGTTCTATCATTCATCAGATCTGCTCTCTGTTTCTACCCTCTATACAATCATTCATCAACGACCATATGCCCACACTCTGAGATCTCTGCAGCATGTGTTGTTGAAATAATTCAACCTTGTTGAGATAATTCATGGCTGTTGATACAGTGTAGTTCTTAGAGTGGTAGTCTGGATACGTCACCATTCATGTACGCTTTATGGAGCTAGTAGAATTCATTGACTCTGGTCATCGTTGGTCTATATACAATTAACACTATGGCTTTAGATCAGCAGCTAGCATGAACTTTGCAATGCTTTGCCTGTCCCCGGGCCATAAAGGGGCAATCCACAGTTGAAACAATAAGGCTATATAGTGTTTGTTTACATTGACTTTGTTTACAAACATTTGAGTTAACAAGCTTATATTTGGGGTTCTGATGAGGTACGCCAGTTGAGGTCAATGGGGCATTTCTAAGTTATGTTCTTCAAGAATCAATAGGTACATATCATTCATTTATAAGTCCTTGTTAAATGTCCAGTATGCCTCCTTCGATGCATCCGTCTAGCTTTTCCCCGCCACACAGCGACCAATGAAAGGACTGGATGGGTGGAAGCAATGTTTCCTCCAATTAGCTTGAACTGATCCAGTTCCATCATTTCTGTAATGATGCTTGTGAAAACGTTCTATGAACCAAAGCTGCATAAAGCATTATGAATTTGTAGTGCCTTATCTATCACACCCATAACACATTCATAACAGCTGTAGGCTGTTAACAACAACCTATATGTCTTCAAATGCATTCATTATGTCCTAGTCATATTTCTCTGTGTACTCATCTCTGTACTGTAGAAAGTATTCTTGAAAGCTCTCCCTCTCTCTTGCAGTCTTTGTTGTGAGTGTAACCCAAGTGTAACTAAGCAGAGCCAGTCCAAGCGACACAGAGCTCTAAAGTGCTCAGCTCCGACTGCACCTCACAGGTCTGGAGCAGTAATCTGAACTATTTAAAGAGTATTAAATCCTTCACATTAGACTTTGGACTAAAATAACACACACACCAGGGTGGTTAGGGTGACATGTTAGTCAGACAGACCAACCCTGAGCCCAGCCGGAGGGGGAATTATAGACCTAAAGTAGATGTGACACATGGAGGGTAAACCAGGGGATGGGGAGAACTAAGAACTAAGATCCCCCTCCTCTTCCTAGTAATTGGAACAGTCCCCTTGTCCCTTTTGGTTACGTGTAAATAAGTAAACCGACCCAATCAAGAGATTGGGGGTGAAGGGGGAGGGTGGACTGAATGCTTGTGTGGGATTAAACAAAGGCAGAGGGGTAGTCGGCTGTGTTAAATTAGTTTGAATTTCACCAAAGTAAAGAAAGAGAGAGAGATAGACGGAGAAAAATGGAAGAAATAAAGTTTGTGAGAGAAAGGCAGAGAGTAGCTGGCGTTTTTGAACTGAGCTCTGGAGGACCTATCATTACCAGATGGTACTGAATGGGAGCCTGCCAGCCTAGTCACTGCTTATTGCCTTAACTCTGCCTCTCTCTCTCCCTCCATTTCTCTCTCTCTCTCCTTTCTTCCCTCCACTCTCCTCTTCTTTTCTCCATCGCTCTGTGACTGTTCATTTTTTTATTTTCCTCTCTTTTCTCTCCCTCTATTTCCAGCTGTTTTTGGAGCGTGCTCTCTCTCTCTTTTGCTGGGGGAAGTTCTCTCCACCAAGTGTCTCAATTTAACAGGAGCTCCCTCCCTCTCTCTCTTCCTCTCTCAGCCCCTTCCTCCTCCCCTTCGGCCGTGACAGAGCACACCTGCTTGGTCTTGGCTGCGCGCGCTCTCAGTGCAATTATCGCTCGGCCCCTTGCAGTACAGTGCAGAAGGCTCACAGTGATTCAGCCTATAGCCTCAACTGGATATTTGGAAGAAAGACCATCTGACCTCGGCGCACTCTAACTCTCTCGCTCTCTCTCCCACGCTTCTGAAGAGCACAGGTAGGATAACACACTGATAAATAGAGGGGATGGATCTTGGGGGGGAAACTCGGGAAAGACTGGATTATAGGCCTGGGGAGTGTGGGAAGAGAGGGGGATTGTGAGGGAAATTGTTAAAAGGGATTTGGAATTGGGGTTATTGTGTTTCGGGGGTACCAAACGTGCAGACTTGGTTAGTAAAATGGTGATGCTGTGCTTGTGGTTTGGGGTTTTCTAATGGCTTGGTAGGTTCTGTGATATGGATGCTCTTTTGATGTTCCTTCAATCCTTAACTCTATCGCCAGACTCTGTGTGCAGTGATTTTGTGGTTGAACTGGTCATGAACGGTTGTTCATTTCGATGCTTTTGCACATACATTCAATTAGAATGTATGACATGAGTCATGCCAGGCATATCATGAAAGTGATGCGTTTGTGCATGATATTGCAAATTTGTTTTGTGTGGGTGTAGGGTTAGTGTGTGTGTGTGTGTGTGTGTGTGTGTGTGTGTGTGTGTGTGTGTGTGTGTGTGTGTGTGTGTGTGTGTGTGTGTGTGTGTGTGTGTGTGTGTGTGTGTGTGTGTGTGTGTGTGTGTGTGTGTGTGTGTGTGTGTGTGCATGTGTGTGTGTACATGTGTGTGTGTGTGTGTGTGTGCGCGCTCCCTCTAAACTAGATGCGTGGCCAGGTCTTAGTCTCACAACAGGACTGGCTTAGGGAGGAGAGACCATAGCTAATCATTCCCATACCAGACCATGTGATAGCCTACAGAATGATGAAGACAGCACCAGCTATAGGGAGGGGGTGTGGTGCTACTGTTGATGCTAGCACTTCACTCCCATGCCAATGTATTAGAAAACCCTACCCTATTTATCCTAAAGAGGATACCATGTTATCTTTCCTTGACTTTATTGGTTTATCCCTTGGCTAGCGGTTTTTAGTTTTTTACCCCTCAGGGCACTTGAGCAAGTGAGCTGTTTTGTCAGTTAGTTGGCTTGTGGTTGTACATGTGGTTTTCCCTTCCATCAAACTGTCCAGTGTGTTCGTTTATGGTTTTACATGCATTCAGAGTTGTTGTGGGCAGAGGAATAGAGAGAAAGAGAAGAGGTTTCTTTGATGTGAAGTCCCTGGAGAGTTTTCTCTCCTCTCTTGTCAGTAACTGGCCCTGGTGGAAAACCCATTAAGTTTACCAGTGTCCTTTTCTTCAGTTGTAGTACTTTAATGCATTGCTTTCTCTCTGTTGTACTCTTCCTCTGGCACTTGGAGATCCTGCAAGTGAAATGAAAACACAACAACAAGGATTTCTTTGTATTGCCTCAAGCCATTACAGTTCCCTTGCAGCAGTTCATCAGAATGAACCCATCCAGGGCATTTTAGACTAAAACAAATCGATCTGAAATGGTTTATTTAACTTGTTGTACTGCTGTTCTGTTTCACATCAACGTTAACGCACCGTTTCAGACCGCCTCATGACCACTCTGCTTTGATGGAAGCGCTGCAGACCCAAATCGCCCAGAGCAACCAAAATTAAAGGGAGGACCTGCTTTGAAGTCGAAGAAAGGGGGAAAGAAAAATCAGTACCTGGCAACCCAAAGCCTTATTAATCCACTAACAGTGCAGCTTCCTCTATCACAGAGAGATCTGACTGATGGCTTCCCTGCAAGACACCGCAAAACTCCCAGCTAACTGCCAACATCCTCCAACACAGAGGGAGGTTTTTTTTACAGGGCTGAACTGGAGTTGGAGTACAGAGGGGAGAGGAAGGGATTATGAGTTGGAGGATGGACAGGACTTGTTTTCCTAGTCCACCCCTAGTGCTCTCCACAACCTCAACCTAAACATGTTGTGGCATGTTGATGGAGTCGTTGATGTTGAAGTCTTGTTTGTTTGGACTAACTTGTACAGTATAGTTTGGTTAGCTCTGTATTAGAAAAGTAAAACATGGGTCTTTAGAGGCCCCGCGTTGAGCCCAGGGGCCACGTTTTCCCGTCTGGACTCACTGGAACTGTCCAGGCCGAGAGAGAACAATAAGCTGAAAGATGGACGTTAGCCACAAATGATTTTTTTCCTCATTGGAATAATATAAAGTTCCATTCTCCAGTAGTGCTCTTTCCAAAAAGCAAATTGTACTGCCAAAGGGTCAAAGAAAAAATTTCTTAATCTATGGGAGATGAAGGGAGATGGAAAAGAGAGAGAAAAGGAGAAAGAGAAAAATAGTAGGTTGGGCAGCAGAGTAGATGTTCAATACAGGCTGTAGATAATACAGGCTATAGATAATACAGGCTGTAGATAATACAGGCTATAGATAATACAGGCTGTAGATAATACAGGCTGTAGATAATACAGGCTGTAGATAATACAGGCTGTAGATAATACAGGCTATAGATAATACAGGCTATAGATAATACAGGCTGTAGATAATACAGGCTATAGATAATACAGGCTGTAGATAATACAGGCTGTAGATAATACAGGCTGTAGATAATACAGGCTGTAGATAATACAGGCTATAGATAATACAGGCTGTAGATAATACAGGCTGTAGATAATACAGGCTATAGATAATACAGGCTGTAGATAATACAGGCTGTAGATAATACAGGCTATAGATAATACAGGCTGTAGATAATACAGGCTGTAGATAATACAGGCTGTAGATAATACAAGCTGTAGATAATACAGGCTGTAGATAATACAGGCTGTAGATAATACAGGCTGTAGATAATACAGGTTGTAGATAATACAGGCTGTAGATAATACAGGCTATAGATAATACAGGCTATAGATAATACAGGCTATAGATAATACAGGCTATAGATAATACAGGCTATAGATAATACAGGCTATAGATAATACAGGCTATAGATAATACAGGCTATAGATAATACAGGCTGTAGATAATACAGGCTGTAGATAATACAGGCTATAGATAATACAGGCTATAGATAATACAGGCTGTAGATAATACAGGCTGTAGATAATACAGGCTATAGATAATACAGGCTATAGATAATACAGGCTATAGATAATACAGGCTATAGATAATACAGGCTGTAGATAATACAGGCTGTAGATAATACAAGCTGTAGATAATACAGGCTGTAGATAATACAGGCTGTAGATAATACAGGCTGTAGATAATACAGGTTGTAGATAATACAGGCTGTAGATAATACAGGCTATAGATAATACAGGCTATAGATAATACAGGCTATAGATAATACAGGCTATAGATAATACAGGCTGTAGATAATACAGGCTGTAGATAATACAGGCTGTAGATAATACAGGCTGTAGATAATACAGGCTGTAGATAATACAGGCTGTAGATAATACAGGCTGTAGATAATACAGGCTGTAGATAATACAGGCTGTAGATAATACAGGCTGTAGATAATACAGGCTGTAGATAATACAGGCTGTAGATAATACAGGCTGTAGATAATACAGGCTGTAGATAATACAGGCTATAATACAGGCTGTAGATAATACAGGTTGTAGATAATACAGGCTGTAGATAATACAGGCTATAGATAATACAGGCTATAGATAATACAGGCTATAGATAATACAGGCTGTAGATAATACAGGCTGTAGATAATACAGGCTGTAGATAATACAGGCTATAGATAATACAGGCTGTAGATAATACAGGCTATAGATAATACAGGCTGTAGATAATACAGGCTGTAGATAATACAGGCTGTAGATAATACAGGCTGTAGATAATACAGGCTGTAGATAATACAGGCTGTAGATAATACAGGCTATAGATAATACAAGCTGTAGATAATACAGGCTGTAGATAATACAAGCTGTAGATAATACAGGCTGTAGATAATACAAGCTGTAGATAATACAGGCTATAGATAATACAGGCTATAGATAATACAGGCTGTAGATAATACAGGCTGTAGATAATACAGGCTGTAGATAATACAGGCTGTAGATAATACAGGCTGTAGATAATACAGGCTGTAGATAATACAGGCTGTAGATAATACAGGCTGTAGATAATACAGGCTGTAGATAATACAGGCTGTAGATAATACAGGCTGTAGATAATACAGGCTGTAGATAATACAGGCTGTAGATAATACAGGCTGTAGATAATACAGGCTGTAGATAATACAGGCTATAGATAATACAGGCTGTAGATAATACAGGCTATAGATAATACAGGCTATAGATAATACAGGCTGTAGATAATACAGGCTGTAGATAATACAGGCTGTAGATAATACAAGCTGTAGATAATACAGGCTGTAGATAATACAGGCTATAGATAATACAGGCTATAGATAATACAGGCTGTAGATAATACAGGCTATAGATAATACAGGCTATAGATAATACAGGCTGTAGATAATACAGGCTGTAGATAATACAGGCTGTAGATAATACAAGCTGTAGATAATACAGGCTGTAGATAATACAGGCTGTAGATAATACAGGCTATAGATAATACAGGCTGTAGATAATACAGGCTGTAGATAATACAGGCTGTAGATAATACAAGCTGTAGATAATACAGGCTGTAGATAATACAGGCTATAGATAATACAGGCTGTAGATAATACAAGCTGTAGATAATACAGGCTGTAGATAATACAGGCTATAGATAATACAGGCTGTAGATAATACAAGCTGTAGATAATACAGGCTATAGATAATACAGGCTATAGATAATACAGGCTGTAGATAATACAAGCTGTAGATAATACAGGCTGTAGATAATACAGGCTGTAGATAATACAGGCTGTAGATAATACAGGCTGTAGATAATACAGGCTATAGATAATACAGGCTGTAGATAATACAGGCTGTAGATAATACAGGCTGTAGATAATACAGGCTGTAGATAATACAGGCTGTAGATAATACAGGCTGTAGATAATACAGGCTGTAGATAATACAGGCTGTAGATAATACAGGCTGTAGATAATACAGGCTGTAGATAATACAGGCTATAGATAATACAGGCTGTAGATAATACAGGCTGTAGATAATACAGGCTGTAGATAATACAGGCTGTAGATAATACAGGCTGTAGATAATACAGGCTGTAGATAATACAGGCTGTAGATAATACAGGCTGTAGATAATACAGGCTGTAGATAATACAGGCTGTAGATAATACAGGCTGTAGATAATACAGGCTGTAGATAATACAGGCTGTAGATAATACAGGCTATAGATAATACAGGCTGTAGATAATACAGGCTGTAGATAATACAGGCTGTAGATAATACAGGCTGTAGATAATACAGGCTGTAGATAATACAGGCTGTAGATAATACAGGCTGTAGATAATACAGGCTATAGATAATACAGGCTGTAGATAATACAGGCTATAGATAATACAGGCTGTAGATAATACAGGCTGTAGATAATACAGGCTATAGATAATACAGGCTATAGATAATACAGGCTGTAGATAATACAAGCTGTAGATAATACAGGCTGTAGATAATACAGGCTATAGATAATACAGGCTGTAGATAATACAAGCTGTAGATAATACAGGCTGTAGATAATACAGGCTGTAGATAATACAGGCTGTAGATAATACAGGCTATAGATAATACAGGCTGTAGATAATACAGGCTATAGATAATACAGGCTATAGATAATACAGGCTGTAGATAATACAGGCTGTAGATAATACAGGCTGTAGATAATACAGGCTGTAGATAATACAGGCTGTAGATAATACAGGCTGTAGATAATACAGGCTGTAGATAATACAAGCTGTAGATAATACAGGCTGTAGATAATACAGGCTGTAGATAATACAGGCTATAGATAATACAGGCTGTAGATAATACAGGCTGTAGATAAGATAATACAGGCGGTAGATAATACAGGCTATAGATAAGATAATACAGGCTGTAGATAATACAGGCTGTAGATAATACAGGCTGTAGATAATACAGGCTGTAGATAAGATAATACAGGCTGTAGATAATACAAGCTGTAGATAATACAGGCTGTAGATAATACAAGCTGTAGATAATACAGGCTGTAGATAATACAGGCTGTAGATAATACAGGCTGTAGATAATACAGGCTATAGATAATACAGGCTGTAGATAATACAGGCTATAGATAATACAGGCTATAGATAATACAGGCTATAGATAATACAGGCTGTAGATAATACAGGCTGTAGATAAGATAATACAGGCTGTAGATAATACAGGCTGTAGATAATACAGGCTGTAGATAATACAGGCTGTAGATAAGATAATACAGGCTGTAGATAATACAGGCTGTAGATAAGATAATACAGGCTGTAGATAATACAGGCTGTAGATAATACAGGCTGTAGATAAGATAATACAGGCTGTAGATAATACAGGCTGTAGATAATACAGGCTGTAGATAATACAGGCTGTAGATAAGATAATACAGGCTGTAGATAATACAGGCTATAGATAAGATAATACAGGCTGTAGATAATACAGGCTATAGATAATACAGGCTGTAGATAATACAAGCTGTAGATAATACAGGCTGTAGATAATACAGGCTGTAGATAATACAGGCTGTAGATAATACAGGCTATAGATAATACAGGCTGTAGATAATACAGGCTGTAGATAATACAGGCTGTAGATAATACAAGCTGTAGATAATACAGGCTGTAGATAATACAGGCTGTAGATAATACAGGCTGTAGATAATACAGGCTGTAGATAATACAGGCTGTAGATAATACAGGCTGTAGATAATACAGGCTGTAGATAATACAGGCTGTAGATAATACAGGCTGTAGATAATACAGGCTATAGATAATACAGGCTGTAGATAAGATAATACAGGCTGTAGATAATACAGGCTGTAGATAATACAGGCTATAGATAATACAGGCTGTAGATAAGATAATACAGGCTGTAGATAATACAGGCTGTAGATAAGATAATACAGGCTGTAGATAATACAGGCTGTAGATAATACAGGCTGTAGATAATACAGGCTGTAGATAATACAGGCTGTAGATAATACAAGCTGTAGATAATACAGGCTGTAGATAATACAGGCTGTAGATAATACAAGCTGTAGATAATACAGGCTGTAGATAATACAAGCTGTAGATAATACAGGCTGTAGATAATACAGGCTGTAGATAATACAGGCTGTAGATAATACAGGCTGTAGATAATACAGGCTGTAGATAATACAGGCTGTAGATAATACAGGCTGTAGATAATACAGGCTGTAGATAATACAGGCTGTAGATAATACAGGCTATAGATAATACAGGCTATAGATAATACAGGCTATAGATAATACAGGCTATAGATAATACAGGCTGTAGATAATACAGGCTGTAGATAATACAGGCTATAGATAATACAGGCTGTAGATAATACAGGCTATAGATAATACAGGCTGTAGATAATACAGGCTGTAGATAATACAGGCTATAGATAATACAGGCTGTAGATAATACAGGCTGTAGATAATACAGGCTGTAGATAATACAAGCTGTAGATAATACAGGCTGTAGATAATACAGGCTGTAGATAATACAGGCTATAGATAATACAGGCTGTAGATAATACAGGCTATAGATAATACAGGCTGTAGATAATACAGGCTATAGATAATACAGGCTGTAGATAATACAGGCTGTAGATAATACAGGCTGTAGATAATACAGGCTGTAGATAATACAGGCTGTAGATAATACAGGCTGTAGATAATACAGGCTGTAGATAATACAAGCATGGATATATAAATGTCAGCCATACAATACTTCTCAATGAACGGTTCAAACGTGGTGTAACCATTCACTGGCTTTCTCCTACAATGGTCCAAAACAGCACAGATGCTTCAGGGCTTTCTGCGGTCTGTCAACAATATATGTGTTTTTATGACCCAATTTCTGAATATCTTTGGAGTTCTCCCAAAGAAATGCAATGCTCGCAGACGTTGGTCTTGTAACGGATCCAGAGAGAGTTTCTGGGTTTGACGTGGAGAAATCACTCTGTTAGGGAACTATTGTGACCACTGAAGGGGTTAGTGATGCAGGCATTTCCTGTTGACAAAGCGCTGGTATATTATCTATAGTGCCCAATCTGCCCATCATTTGACATAGAAGTTATTTCTTGGATGGATCTCTGGTTTTCTCCCCGTATAGATAAACTCTCTTGAACTCAGATGTCTTTGGAAATGTCTTTAAGGAAAAAACAATGACAAATGGAGACCCGTTAGTAGGATTTCAATATGGAAAGGCAGACGAATCACGCACACAGACAAACTGGGTCTTGAGGACTGGAAATGGTTCAAACTGTCTGGGTATCTGCGTCTGGTTGGGGAGGGGTTGACACGTTGAGTTGTTGATGGGTTTAAAGAGGGCACACATGTTTCAGACATCTCGTAGCCTTGTAAATACCTAACATGGATTCGTTACTGACAGGCCCTCTGGAGACAGAAGGCTGAGACCCTGGTCAAGGAGAGTTGGAGTAGAATGGAGTCATGGAGGGTAGAGGTAGTGGTAGGGGGTAGGAGGGTTGGAATTGTTGTCTTGAGATCTGTCTCCTGTCAGTCACTCAGACACAAAACAAGTCCAACATACCGTCTCTGTCACCCTCTCGCAAATGCTGCACAAGTTTGGAAAGGTATGAGTATGGGTTGATGACCTACATACTGTACATGTGGCATGGATGGAATACAACTGAATGGTGAGAGAGAGAGAGAGAGAGAGAGAGAGAGAGAGAGAGAGAGAGAGAGACAGAGAGAGAGAGAGAGAGAGAGAGAGAGAGAGAGAGAGAGAGAGAGAGAGAGAGAGAGAGAGAGAGAGAGAGAGAGAGAGAGAGAGAGAGAGAGAGAGAGAATAATGAGACAGATATGTTACATGGTGTCTCTACTGTAATCTGCTTCCTGCCTGAGACTTGTCAGAAGTGTGTCCAGACTTTTAGAGAAAGTGGCGAGGGAGGGAAGGAGAGAGGGATGAGAGGGAGGGAAGGAGAGAGGGGGGGGTTGACAAGGCTGCTGCAACGAAAGGAAGTGTCAACCCCCACCCCTCCTCTCAGAGAGAAAGATCAGACTTGCTCTGACAAAACACAGCCCTCAGGCCTTACAGAGAATGAGAGGAGGAGGAGGAGGAGGAGGAATGAAAGGATGAGAGGGTGTCTTTTGACTGCTCCTACCTTTCCACCTTTCGATTATTGAACACAGGCAGTCAGACACACACATATACACACACACACACATAGTATGAAGACACCCACACACACATTACATTTACATTTAGGTCATTTAGCAGACGCTCTTATCCAGAGCGACTTACAAGTACATACATTCATACTTTTTTGTACTGGCCCCCCGTGGGAATCAAACCCACAACCCTGGCGTTGCAAGCGCCATGCTCTACCAACTGAGCCACACGGGACCGTCACATAGTATGAAGACACACACACACACACACATAGTATGAAGACACACACACACATAGTATGAAGACACACACACACACACACATAGTATGAAGACACACACACACATAGTATGAAGACACACACACACACATAGAATGAAGACACACATACACACACACACACACACACACACACAGTATGAAGACACACCTCCTTTTACACATTTATAACCACTGATCTCAGAACTGTTAAAACTCTCTAGGCCCTCATTGCACCGTGTTCCCTACTGATCCGGGAACTAAATAACATCTCACATTACGCATCCGCAACATTAAAGACATTGCTCACAGCTAGCACTACAGCTAGTTACAGCCCTCTTCCTGTACTATCCAAATATGGACCCCGTCAGACGTCATTGTGTCGCTATTTACGTGTTTGTTGTCAATGGTATCGCTAATCAATCTGGTTCTAGTAATCACGGTGATGTTGACCAGATGACACAAGTTGACTAACGTACGCTAATTGTCACCTCATAGACAAATAATTGATAGGTTAGGTCCGCTTGAGTGCATATGAACAGTATCTGGCCCTGTTGCCTTTGCTACTGTAACAAGCAGACAAAAAGATGGCTCTGACGTGATTTGGGGGGGGGGCATCAGCGGAACGGCACGAATGGTGAGAGAGTTCAACAAACGTGCCAATGTGCAAAAGCATCTTGGTGGGCATTGCCCAGTACGTCAATGAGACTAACTCAACTTGAGTGGTAAACCACACTGTAATGTACCACACTATACTGCCCATTCAAGTTCCCTAAGCCATCAAACAATATCCAGAACAATAATTCTTATCGATGTCAAGTACATGTTTTACTCTGCAGTATACACTAGTAAAATAACCACGATCAAATCAAATCAAATCAAATGTTATTAATCACATGCTTGGTAAACAACAGGTGTAGACTAACAGTGAAATGCTTACTTACTGGCTCTTCCCAACAATGCAGAGGGATAGAAAATAGAGAAATAATAGAAAAGTAATCAAATGTATTAATAAAAGTAATAATAAATGCACAATGAGTAAGGATAACTTGGCTACATACACGGGGTACCAGTACCAAGTCGATGTGCAGGGGTACGAGGTATTTGATGTAGATATGTACATATAACTAAGAATAAAGTGACAGATAATAAACAGTAGCAGCAGTGTATGTGATGAGACAAAAAAGTAACTGCAAAAAGCTATTAGCTATTTAACCAACTATATCCAATGGTCCTTAGATCCCCGACAACTTCTTCCTGGAGACTTTACCCTACAGCAGGGCGAACTACAACACTGTGTGGTCTAGATACCTAGACACTGACTGAACCCATGTAAGGCCTTCACTCACACACTTTGCATTGTGCACCTCAGCCCTCAAAGCCTTTCATATACAGCTGTCAACAAACAGTGTAAAGCCCTTCGCAATTAGTCATTAGAAGTGCACTGAGAACTCATTCAAAGGATCCACCTAAACAAAACATAAATTAGAGAGAGAGAGAGAGAGAGAGAGAGAGAGAGAGAGAGAGAGAGAGAGAGAGAGAGAGAGAGAGAGAGAGAGAGAGAGAGAGAGAGAGAGAGAGAGAGAGAGAGAGAGAGAGAGAGAGAGAGAGAAAGAGAGAGAGAGAGAGAGAGAGAGAGAGAGAGAGAGACACAACAGAGAGAGAGCCTTGCTGGCCCAATAGACATTGCCAAGCAGTTGTCTGAAGACGGGAGATTGAGGAGTTAGAGGACCAGTTAAAGTGCTGACGGTGGCAGGTTTATTCAAAGTGGTTTAGCAGAGGATCGGCTCTGTCGTGGCGTGGCGTGCCGCGGACACAGCCCTCTAGGTTCACACACAGACTTGCACTTCGAAGCATGTTTTTTTAGGGCCGTCTGTGATCTAACCATTGGAGGCTCCAGATGAACCATGGGTGCCTCGCCAGATCAGTTCTTTATGTGAAGCTGTACCTCCACCCTCTCTCCTCTCCCCTCCTCTCTCCTGGATATCTTTGAGGAAACTACTGATGAAAGAGCCAATGCCTGGGGCTCAGTGGGACGTCTAATGGGATGTGTCTGCCTGCACAGGTTCAACCAAACTGTGACGAGCTCCCTTCTGCATTACTGGTCTCGTGGCATCGCTCAGCCTCTCTAGAATACAGATTAGTTAGAGAAAGGAAATGCATTCATTGCAGTTAGGCTACTGCACCTTACTACTAAATGGACTGGAATCAAGATCTTGATTGGCATGGTTTGCATGGTTTGCAAGCTTCAAACGTTTCCTTATTCACATTTTTCTCACAATTGTGTCAAATCCTTATCGTACTTTGCCTGTACACATGAAATAAGCTAACCTAGACATGCATGTCAGTTTTGATCATTACTAGCACCACATTGGATGTGGCGTTGTTGGGTTAGCATATTACCAACCAATCAGCAGGTAGTATTATTCAGTTGTTGCTAATGTGCCAGTAGAGGAGTTCATTAGCGGTCTTATAGTGTTTAATAAAACATGACTGACAGATCTCCCTCTTCAAGGAGATTGGTATCTCCTCCCTCCTGCTCTGCTTTGTTTTAATACGTCTCAGGAATGTTTATTATCACCTAGAAATGGGAGGACACACAGGAGGCTGCTTTTAATATGAATTCCTCTGTGTGTGCGTGTGCATGTGTACGTGTGTGTGCCTGCCTGCATGTACCTCCAGCAGTGGCTAACGTCCAAACACTGAGGAGATCAGGATCAATGCTTAGGGGTCAAGGACTATATGGGTCGTTCCACCAATTCAGTGCCTTTTGAGAAGTGTACGTTTTTTTTTTAAAGTGTGATTTCATCTTAAATCAGCCATAAATCTCCTTGTGACAGGGGGAATGGAAGTGTGTCGTGTGCAACAAGGAGTGACAATCATAAAACAAAATCAATTGTTGTAACATTTCTAGCATGTCTATCTATGGGTAACAGGGTTGACATGTTATGTGCACAGAGGGACATGTCAAAATGCAGAATGTTTGCACTTCAGCAAGTCTTTATCCATATAAAAAATCGGATTTATTGAATTTTCATTTAATATAACAGGCTTTTAAAATGCCCTATTTTTGTGGAATGACCCTTATGCAAATCAGTACAGCATTCCTTCCTGCTATCTCTATTTGGTTTCCTGCTCTCAGACCAATGGAGGTTTAACTAACAGGGTATTCATTATGGATTCCCCTACATATTGACTTATAGATAAGTTAAACCTCGAGCCAAGATTTGCCCTGTTCAAAAAGATTGGACCAACATGTTCTTGTGCTCTACTGTTCAGCTAAGATTGGATCTGTTTTATCTCTGAGTTTCAACACATTTCCGCATGGCACATGTTTCCAACTCAGATTGGAAGGTTGTGAGTTCAATCCCTGGCTGAGTCATAACAAAGACTAAAAACGGGACCTGATTTGTCTCGCTTGACACTCAGCATTTAGGAGATAAAATGGAGGTAAGGTCCTGTGATAGACTAGCATCCTGTCCAGGGTTGTACCTCTACATCAAGCTGCCTCACGCTACAGAAACAGCGGATAGGCTCCTGCCCTATGAGTTGTTCCAGCTCGAATAAGCCAAGGCTCGTGCAAGGCTACTTAATAACATGTTTCCATAGGCTAAGGCTCAGTCCTCCATGGAAAATAGAAGTCAAAGTCACAGCATTACAAGTAAAATCCAATTAAATCCTTGTTTTCTTCGACCACCCATATTACGATGAGCAGAGGCATATGCCACACGGTTGGAATCCATTCCATTCCATTTCAACCCATCAACCCATCAATTTCTTCATATATTTTTTTCATGAAATTGATCCCAATGGTGATACAGTATGCTCAGGGAACTCTGTTCCCATTGAGTGCTGTAATGTAGCTCTGTCTGTCTGTGTGATGGCTGTGGGTTAGACCTATAATTACCCTGCATGTTCAGAGAGAGCCACCGTAAGGCCTGATCCTGTTCCCATTGACCTGACGCCACCCTAAGAACCGGACACATACACTCATACACATACACATACACACACACACACACACACACACACACACACACACACACACACACACACACACACACACACACACACACACACACACACACACACACACACACACACACACACACACACACACACACACACACACACACACACAGTCACCTACCCAGCAATCTGTCTGTCATGCAAAGGTCCAGCAGACCCGCCTCTCTCTTTGGTCCCAAAGTAATTGAAGGGGCGGTGTGAAACCACAAACATCATGAGCCGAATAATAACACTGACCCTGAACCAGTTGGAGAGAACTGAAAGTACAGTACAGTAATCGGGCTGTGTTTGTCTGGGCTTGGACTACTGGGTCAGTTTGACTGGACAGAGTGGGTTTTGTGTGACTGGACTGGCCAGAAGGCTTGAGTGGGTCAAAAATGAACTGGAATGGATGACCATTGCGGTCATGACTTGTCGGTCAGAGAAGAAGACTGGAAGACTTCTCACAGTATATGGCTGGTTTTCTATAGTCTTAGAGGGCCTTGAAATGGAGAGAGATAAACAAGGAAAACAGTATAAGTACAAATTACTTTCCTGTACAATTATACAGTAATCAGTCATTGGTTTGAAAAGACGTTTTTCACAAATCGTTACCATATATTGTTAATATGTATGCATACTTACTGTTTCTGCCCTGTGAAAGTGCACATACACTTGGTACAGCCTTGGTGGTCCCCCATTCTACAGATTGATACATTTCCCAATGTTCTTGGCTTTGCCCTGACATCTCCTCTTTAAACTTTCTTAGGTAAATAGGCCATTCTCCCCCTGCTGACCTGTTACAAACTTAAGCAACTCCAGGTGCTTGGCCTTCTAGCCTATAGCCTCCCACCTCAGACCTTTACCCTCTCTCATTTGCCCTCTCACCCTGTTACCCCTACACACACCTCACAACAAAAAGTTCTAACCTCTAAGCCATGACCTTTTCCCTCCCCCATAGGCTCCCGGACAGAGGCACCATGAGGTCAGCCTGTCTCTCCCTGCTCCTGGTCACAGCGTGCTGGTCACTGCCCTTCCGCCAGTCGGGCTTCCTGGACTTCATGATGGAGGATGAGGCGGGCTCTGGCTCGCCAGAGGTGCCCATCGACCCCAGCGTGGACATCCTCACCATGCCCGAAGGACCCAAGTGCCCCTTCCGTTGCCAGTGCCACCTGCGTGTGGTGCAGTGCTCCGACTTAGGTGAGACACTCTCCCAGTAAATTCTATTTAATATCATAACAGTATGTACTTCTGTGATTCAATGTGTTTTCATGAGCTGAGGTCAATTTGTCAGTGTAATACAGACAACCTGTTGCATCAGCTCTTCTCTCCCTCTCTCGTTTAACTGAGGCAGTCCCTTAGTTTACAAGATACATCTTCCTGGTTCCCAAAGAGGTGTTCCCTCCATCTGGGGACCTCAGAGAAATGTTCAAAGAGTGTCTGGTGTTTGATCTACCCATCAACAGCTCGTTAATTGGCCTAAAAGAATATCGCCCCAGTCTGACCACTTTAAACGCTCTCAGATGCTGCGAATTTCACGCTCTTCTGCGACGATGACATAGTTTTGCTGGGGCTTTGGCCTTTTTCTAATGTTCCTAATTGTTTTCGCAGACGCAGGGATATAAAAGGTTAGCGGGGCTTGGGAAAGTCTCGAACTCACCCCGGTTTAACAAGCCCAATGTTCTAAAGCTTGTTTTTCTCTCCGTCAGATCGCTCCTTTCTCCATCCCCACCGGAGGCAAACGAACTCTGCCAAGAATTAGCCTGGCGCTCTGTTTCCACACAATTAAAATGATTTACTTGATCCTCTTAATTGTTTGCGAGATTATCCTGTTTATTTGCTTCATTCGCCCTTATGCTTTGGCCTGACTCATCTCTAGGACTACTGCTCAGCCAAGGGAAGTCACTGACCCAGTTGTTTGGCTGTAGCTTATATAGCTTGTATAACTTTGCAATTCTTCTCTTCTCTATGAGTTTGGTTCGTTTTTGGGCTTTACTCTTGTTTTAAAAGGGAGGAGCAGGGAAGGAATACTGGAGACAGACAAAGACAGAGTGAGAGATACAGATGGACTGGGATGTATACACAGAGAGGAGAGAGAGAAGAAAGAAAGAAACAGACAGAAAGATACTGTGAAAGAGAAGAAGGGAGAGGGACAGAGAAAGAAAGGAGGGAAATCAAGGAAACCGTGAGTTCCAGTGGAGGAAGAGAAAGACACAGACTGACCCACGCAGCCAGACAGACAGACAGAACAACTCCGACAGACAGATAGAGAGACTAATGATCAGGAAAGGGCTGGTTCCATTACCTCACTGAGTCCTGTTAGCGTTGAACGTCTCCCAGGAGCCCCAGAGTTGGATCCTCATCTCCGGGACCGGCCCCTCTGGCCTGGAGACTGCATCTGTTCCCCAGACCTGCTGGCACACACACAGGCCTGAGAGGGGAGGGGAGGGGAGTGGAGGGGAGGGGAGCGGAGCGGAGGAGGCTCGATTGGTTTCCTTTCCATCCAAAGTCACCCCCTTTTACAGTTAGAAAACTGGATGAAAAAGGAAAAGTTAGCACAAGGCCTTATTTCTGCAGGCGTCCAGCTGGCGGTGCGTGCTACAGTTATCAAATGTGTATGTGCAGAGATGAAGCAGGAAGTAGTGCAGAGGCTAGTAGTCTAGACATTCACCAGACGTAGTTACAATACATTTATTTAAAAAATACGTTTGGCAATTACTCTACAGGCATTGTGGTGGTCAGGGTTGGGTAGGTTACTTTCTAAATGTAGTCCGTTACAGTTACTAATTACCTGTCCAAAATTGTAATCAGTAATGTAACTTTTGAATTACCCAAACTCAGTAACGTAATCTGATTACATTCTGTTACTTTTAGATTACTTTCCCCTTAAGAGGCATTAGAAGAAGACAAAAATGTTTGTTACCAATTGAACGACATCTATTGCAGGATAAATCAGTGTTAAAGTTTACATAACAGGCCATATATGGATATACAATTTTACTTTATGGGTTGATTATGTTGGCTTCTTCTAACCCATCGCTTTCTACTACATATAATAATATGATTAAATTATATCTTTACATTAAAAACCAAAGTCTATCAGAATTCCAGTCATTCTAATAAATGTTATACCCCTTGATCGTTAAGAATAGGACTTGGAAGTATAGATTAGCCAAATTGTTTTACCTGAGCATGACCCTAAAACGAAGGACTTATTAGCGAGCCCTACTCTGTTGTTTATGATTTTGTTGTCATGGAGGTCTAATTGGGATCGTTGATTCGAGTTTAAAAAATGTATGCTGTGCTCATGGAATGGCATGTTTTGAGCACTACTGAAAAGTGCTATTTATATGTAAAAAATGAATGCCATATGCTGCATTTTTTGTTATAGGCCTATTGTTTACCTTTTTGTTGATGACACTTTGATATCTTAATAATATGCAGCTGTTTAAAGGGCAAATCCACAGATGAAACAATAACAAAACGGCTGCCCCACCTCTGTTTTGGTTAAAAGCTGAGGGATGGGCCTGGAGTGATATAACCATTCTCAGATTAATACAACAACAACAAAAAATGTAATCATGTTATGAGGCTATACAGTGTTTGTTTACATTTATAATGTTTACAAACATTGGAGTAAAACAAGCTTATATTTTGAGTTCTGATGGGGTACGACAGTTGAACTAAGCTCATGAGGCATTTCTAAGTTATATTCTTCAAGAATCAATGGACATACTGTATATATAATTTACAAGTCCAAAAATGGATGGAGCAACAGACTGCCCCTTTAAGTGTATCAAAAGTGTGCAAGTTTGAGCATGTGTCGATTAGGCCTATGGATTTATTAATTTTTTTCAGCATGAATTAGATTGAGCAATAAAAGCCCCACATTTATTCCATAAGGGTGGATTCGCACTATGCAGCTGTTGCAAGGACACATTTTTCACTGGCTGTCCACTGGTTTCAAAAACAATGATTGATAGACAGCTTAAACTTCTTGAATTCAAACATTATTGGGTTCAAATACACATTTAGATTTGTGAACAGCGATCCACAACAACCACAATCCGTAAGGTGCAAATAGCTAAATGAGAGAGCAGCAGTGTGATTCACATCAATGCGCTAAGTAGATAACAATAATAAGTGATATCTGTATGGCCGTAGACTACACCACTGCTGTCATCCTTACCTTCAAACGTTTATTCAAGTTGTATAATCTTTGGATGCTGACAGCAGCCGCACCATTGGAAGACATAGCTTGGATTGTAGCCTACAAAAGCCTGTTCCTGCTCTTTTCCCTCGATCCATCAAACCCATTTGGTGTGTCATCATAGTGGTCTCTGACCTGTGGTCAGACTCACTCAGGTGGAACAAATTTATACTTGCTCCTTTTTTCAATGCTGATTTAAATGACATTGAGAAAAGAGAGAAGTGTTAAATATTTACTTTTTCAAACATCCTTTCTGAATTAAAAAGTAATCCTCAAAGTAATCATCTAGTTTTTCAAAAGTATCTGTAATCTGATTACAATATTTTTGCTGGTAACATAATGGATTACAGTTAACGTTTTTTGTAATCCCTTACATGCAACGTGTAAGGGATTAATCCGTTACTCCCCAACCCTGGTGGTGTACTATCAAAACAGCTTCCTTTCTTTCTGAGTTAGGAAATTAGGTTTTATGAACACAAGACTCTTCATAAAAAATGTTCGGTTTCATTAAGGTTTAGATTAAAAACAGGTTGATGTTACAGTCGTCAAAGACCTTCATCCGACAGGGATATAATGTTCCCAGTTGCCTTGAACTATCCTATCTAGGAGAGTTTGATTTACTAGGCCCCTATGTGTCAACAGGTGCTGTGGATGACAGAAGACAGAAGCCCTTCTTTTTCCCAATGCCCTGACTGAACTGAGTCATTACTAGTATTGCTGACAGATGTAGCTACACTGTGCTGCTGTGAATGGACAACGTCATGGAAAACTCACGCTCAACTCAGGGACAATCAGACACATAATGACTGAACAGACCTTCCCCTCACAAGGAGAGAAAGTTACAGTACACCCCCCCAAAAAAGGATTGCATGGCTGGAAATTGCATAAACGTTGCAATTAATGATTGGATGTGCTGAAGGCATGAGGGCGAGAGGCCAGGGCAGTCATATGCTTGGTATCACATTAATTTGTCTTTTATTGAAATTGCTACAAAAAGGACTATGTTGGCATTCAGCTCCTATTTCTCTAGTCTGCCACTTGTCAAGAGGTCATGTTACCGTGCCAGTATCTCAACAAGAACAGAGCGTACTATCTCAACCTCTGGTTCCTCTCACTTACTTATGTATCAGCCAAGCCGACTTTCTTAAATGAAAACATAATCTGCAGAGCACTGAGACGATCTGACCAGCCATTTTATCCGTGACATTGCTATGGAAATGCTCCCAAGTTTGAACAAACTAATTCACTTAATATATTTTTGTAATAGATTTTCTTACTTTTAATGGAAGATTCAAATCAAATCAAATCAAATTGTATGAGTCACATGTGCCAAATACAACAGGTGTAGACCTTACAGTGAAATGCTTACTTACGAGCCCCTAACCGACAGTGCAGTTTTAAAAAATATGGATAAGAAAAAGAGATAAAAGTAACAAGCAATTAAAGAGGAGCAGTAAAAAATAACAATATACACAGGGGGGTGCCGGTACAGAGTCAATGTGCAGGGGCACCGGTTAGTTGAGGTAGTATGTACATGTAGGTAGAGTTAATTCAAGTGACTATGCATAGATGACAACAGAGAGTGGCAGTGGTATGGAGACGGGAGGGTGGGGGGGGGGGGGAAATGTGAATAGTCTGGGTAGCCATTTGACTAGATGTTCAGGAGTCTTATGGCTTGGGGGTAGAAGCTGTTTAGAAGCCTCTTGGACCTAGACTTGGTACTCCAGTGCCGCTTGCCGTGTGGTAGCAGAGCGAACAGTCTATGACTAGGGTGGCTGCAGTCTTTGACAATTTTTAGGGCCTTCCTCTGACACCGCCTGGTATAGAGGTCCTGGATGGCAGGAAGCTTGGCCCCAGTGATGTACTGGGCCATTCGCACTACCCTCTGTAGTGCCTTGCGGTTGGAGGCCAAGCAGTTGCCATACCAGGCAGTGATGCAACCAGTCAGGATGCTCTCGATGGTGCAGCTGTAGAACCTTTTGAGGGTCTGAGGACCCATGCCAAATCTTTTCAGTCTCCTGAGGGGAATAGGTTTTGTCGTGCCCGCTTCACGACTGTCATGGTGTGCTTGGACCATGTTAGTTTGTTGGTGATGTGGACAACAAGGAACCTCTCAACCTGCTCCACTGCAGCCCCATCAATGAGAATGGGTGTGTACTCGGTCCTCTTTTTCCTGTAGTCCACAATCATCTCCTTTGTCTTGATCACGTTGAGGAAGAGGTTGTTGTCCTGGCACCACACGGCCAGGTCTCTGACCTCCTCCCTATAGGCTGTCTCGTTGTTGTCGGTGATAAGGTGATACTGTTGTATCATTGGCAAATTTAATGATAGTGTTGGAGTCGTGCCTGGCCGTGCAGTCATGAGTGAACAGGGAGTACAGGAGGGGGCTGAGCACGCACCCCTGAGGGGCCCCTGTGTTGAAGATCAGCGTGGCGGATGTGTTGTTACCTACCCTTACCACCTGGGGGTGGCCCGTCAGGAAGTCCAGGATCCAGTTGCAGAGGGAGGTGTTTAGTCCCAGGGTCCTTAGCTTATTGATGAGCTTTGAGGGCACTATGGTGTTGAACGCTGAGCTGTAGTCAATGAATAGCATTCTCACACAGGTGTTCCTTTTGTCCCGGTTGGAAAGGGCAGTGTGGAGCGCAATAGAGACTGCATCATCTGTGGATCTGTTGAGGCGGTACGCAAATTCGAGTGGGTCTAGGGTTTCTGGGATGATAGTGTTGATGTGAGCCCTGACCAGCCTTTCAAAGCACTTCATGGCTACAGACGTGAGTGCTACGGTAATCATTTAGGCAGGTTACTTTAGTGTTCTTGGGCACAGGCACTATTGTGGTCTGCTTAAAACATGTTGGTGTTACAGACTCGGACAGGGAGGGGTTGAAAATGTCAGTGAAGACAATTGCTAGTTGGTCAGCGCATGCTCGCAGTACACGTCCTGGTAATCCGTCTGGCCCTGTGGCCTTGTGAATGTTGACCTGTCTAAAGGTCTTACTCACATCAGCTGCAGAGAGCATGATCACACAGTCTTCCGGTACAGCTGGTGCTCTCATGCCTGTTTCAGTGTTATTTGCCTCGAAGCGAGCATAGAAGTAGTTTAGCTCGTCCAGTAGGCTCGTGTCACTGGGCAGCTTTCAGTTGTGCTTCCCTTTGTAGTCTGTAATGTTTTTCCCTTTGTTATTAAAGGTTGGGACCAGTGAGTGTGACCAGAGGCACTATAAATACATCCATTACACACAGGTGGCTCCTAGCAGAAGTCTGTTGTCTGCTATTCAGTCTTTCTTTTCCAATCCTTCCAGAGGACAAAAACCCTGAGTCTAAACATCTCAACCAGATGTTCCTGCCACCTGACTCTCAGTAACTGACCTCTCATCCCTGTCCCCATCTCCTACACGTAGACACACTCTCTCCAAACTGTTTACCGTACCAACCACGTCAGCTCTGACTGACAGAACGCCATGTGGTTCACCTCACGCTGCTAGTGGAAAAGAGAGAGAGAGCGAGAGAGAGCGAGAGAGAGAGAGAGAGAGAGAGAGAGAGAGAGAGAAGAATAACAAAGATGGATTGCGGTAGAGAGAGGGGATGGAGATGTAACGAGAGGAGAGAGAGAAGGCGATAGATGGAAAAGGGGAGCGAGTAGATGAGAAAGAGACGTGATGGAAGGGTGAAGGGATATGAGAGAAGGACATGAGGAGTGAGAGAATGTAAGATATTAAGTGGGAGTGGGAGATGGAGAGAGGGAGCACAATGGTGATATGCCACACAGTGAGAGCCTACCACAGACAGCTGTGTGGAGGATTGTGGGGCTTGGGCAGGGTAGGAGAAACTGATAGAAAAGCCAACTGAGCTGAAGAGAATGTTTGTGTAAGTGGGGCGTGCTCAAAGCTTTTAAGCCAAAGTGTGTCTGCATATGTGGAGTTTAAAAGACACAGCATTTAAGCCCTGAATGACTAAACAGTTTATTCTAGAGACAACCGCCTTCCTCTAGAATGGAAACCAGCCATGTGAACCTTGACCCTCAGTGTTGTTTAGATGACTTGTGGTAGCTCTCTGTGTTCGCCCTCTATTTAAAACAATACCCATAGAATAGAATAGAACAGAACAGAATAGAATAGAGTAGAATATGCAATAATAGAATATAATGGAATGGAATAGAACACAACAGAATAGAATACAATAGAATGGAATGGAATAGAACACAACAGTATAGAATACAATAGAATGGAATGGAATAGAACACAATAGAATAGAAAATAATAGAATAGAATAGGACACAATAGAACAGAACAGAATAGAATAGAATGGAATAGAATATAACAGAACAGAACAGAACAGAATATAATAGAAAAGTTAGAATAGAACAGAATAGAACAGAATCATATTACACAAAAATACAAAATTTACCCAATACATCTACATAGTGTATACCTCACCCCATCTCATAATTCCCTCAGTGTTCTCCCTCAGAACATATGGTTCTGGTTTACCAGTCATATAGACAGGTGACATTTACTGTCTCAGTGCCAAATAATGCAATGTACTCTCCAACCCAAACTGCATGCAATGAGGTCAGTGTCCAGGTATGTGGACACTGGAAATTGACAGAAATTAATTTTGAGTCCCATTTCCACACTGTGTGCCATAGATTGTTTCAATGCTAACTCATGGTGTATCTGGTATCACTCATGTCTGGACTATTACCATGAAACACATCATACTTTGGTTCTTTGGGGTTATTCACTGCTGACATGCTAAACATTTTGACATTTCCGACTTGCTAACTGGTTGAACGCGGCACGTGTATAACTACAACCAGTTAGCAAGTCTGAAATGTCCTAGTTTCCTTGTTCCGACTAGCACGTGAATGTGCCATAATCCCTCGACCACGCTCTACTGCAAACTTCATCTCCCATCAGCTAGCAGGCACAGCTGCAGCACAGCTCAGGAAGTCTCCTGTCACCTGGACAAACATACCATACACACAGCCAAGCGTGCACACTCTCACATACACACACACTCCTTGTCATCATGCACACAAATGCTTATGGCAGGGTTGGGCCAAACCTAATTTCATTCAACATCATTAACTCTAAAATTGAATGTAAAATACAATTAAATAAAAAAATGGGTAAATTAATTAATTAAAATCACATGGAGCTATGAAACTAGCTTCAACGGGCTGGCCTAGAAGTATCTCTCCTCTCCTTCCTGTTTTGTCTCGGTCTGTGAGTATCTCTATTCTCCTCTTCTTCTGCAGGGCTGAAGAGTGTTCCAGATGAGATCCCTGCAGACAGCACCCTGCTGGACCTGCAGAACAACAAGATCACTGAGATCAAGGAGAATGACTTCAAGACTCTGAAGGGACTCCAAGTAAGAGATTAACACTCAATATGTCCACTAAACACTCAATATGTCCACTAAACACTCAATATGTCCACTAAACACTCAATATGTCCACTAAACACTCAACATGTCCACTAAACACTCAATATGTCCACTAAACACTCAATATGTCCACTAAACACTCAATATGTCCACTAAACACTCAACATGTCCACTAAATACTCAATATGTCCACTAAACACTCAATATGTCCACTAAACACTCAATATGTCCACTAAACACTCAACATGTCCACTAAACACTCAATATGTCCACTAAACACTCAATATGTCCACTAAACACTCAATATGTCCACTAAACACTCAATATGTTCACTAAACACTTAATATGTCCACTAAACACTTAATACTGTATGTCCACTAAACACTTAATACTGTATGTCCACTAAACACTCAATATGTTCACTAAACACTTAATACTGTATGTCCACTAAACACTCAATATGTCCACTAAACACTCAATATGTCCACTAAACACTTAATATGTCCACTAAACACTCAATATGTCCACTAAACACTTAATACTGTATATCCACTAAAGACTCAATATGTCCACTAAACACTCAATATGTTCACTAAACACTTCATACTGTATGTCCACTAAACACTCAATATGTTCACTAAACACTTAATACTGTATATCCACTAAACACTCAATATGTCCACTAAACACTTAATATGTCCACAAAACACTTAATATGTCCACTAAACAATTAATATGTCCACTAAACACTCAATATGTTCACTAAACACTTAACATGTCCACTAAATACTCAATATGTCCACTAAACACTTAATATGTCCACTAAACACTCAATATGTTCACTAAACACTTAACATGTCCACTAAACACTTAATATGTCCACTAAACACTCAATATGTCCACTAAACACTTAACATGTCCACTAAATACTCAATATGTTCACTAAACACTTAATATGTCCACAAAACACTTAATATGTCCACTAAACACTTAATATGTCCACTAAACACTCAATATGTTCACTAAACACTTAATATGTCCACAAAACACTTAATATGTCCACTAAACACTCAATATGTCCACTAAACACTTAATATGTCCACAAAACACTTAATATGTCCACTAAACAATTAATATGTCCACTAAACACTTAATACTGTATATCCACTAAATACTCAATATGTCCACTAAATACTGAATATGTCCACTAAACACTTAATATGTCCACTAAATACTCAATATGTCCACTAAACACTTAATATGTCCACTAAACAATTAATATGTCCACTAAACACTCAATATGTCCACTAAACACTCAATATGTCCACTAAACACTTAATACTGTATATCCACTAAATACTCAATATGTCCACTAAACACTCAATATGTCCACTAAACACTTAATATGTCCACTAAACAATTAATATGTCCACTAAACACTCAATATGTCCACTAAACACTCAATATGTCCACTAAACACTTAATACTGTATATCCACTAAATACTCAATATGTCCACTAAACACTCAATATGTCCACTAAACACTTAATATGTCCACTAAATACTCAATATGTCCACTAAACACTTAATATGTCCACTAAATACTCAATATGTCCACTAAATACTGAATATGTCCACTAAATACTCAATATGTCCACTAAACACTCAATATGTCCACTAAACACTTAATATGTCCACTAAATACTCAATATGTCCACTAAATACTCAATATGTCCACTAAACACTTAATACTGTATATCCACTAAATACTCAATATGTCCACTAAACACTCAATATGTCCACTAAACACTTAATATGTCCACTAAATACTCAATATGTCCACTAAACACTTAATATGTCCACTAAATACTCAATATGTCCACTAAATACTCAATATGTCCACTAAATACTCAATATGTCCACTAAACACTCAATATGTCCACTAAATACTCAATATGTCCACTAAACACTTAATATGTCCACTAAATACTCAATATGTCCACTAAATACTGAATATGTCCACTAAATACTCAATATGTCCACTAAATACTCAATATGTCCACTAAACACTTAATATGTCCACTAAATACTCAATATGTCCACTAAATACTGAATATGTCCACTAAACACTTAATATGTCCACTAAATACTCAAGATGTCCACTAAACACTTAATACTGTATATCCACTAAATACTCAATATGTCCACTAAATACTCAATATGTCCACTAAACACTTAATACTGTATATCCACTAAATACTCAATATGTCCACTAAACACTCAATATGTCCACTAAACACTTAATATGTCCACTAAATACTCAATATGTCCACTAAACACTCAATATGTCCACTAAACACTCAATATGTCCACTAAATACTCAATATGTCCACTAAACACTCAATATGTCCACTAAACACTCAATATGTCCACTAAACACTTAATATGTCCACTAAATACTTAATATGTCCACTAAATACTCAATATGTCCACTAAACACTTAATATGTCCACTAAACACTCAATATGTCCACTAAACACTTAATATGTCCACTAAATACTCAATATGTCCACTAAACACTTAATATGTCCACTAAATACTCAATATGTCCACTAAACACTCAATATGTCCACTAAATACTCAATATGTCCACTAAATACTCAATATGTCCACTAAACACTTAACATGTCCACTAAACCCTCAATATGTCCACTAAACACTTAATATGTCCACTAAACACTCAATATGTCCACTAAACACTCAAGATGTCCACTAAATACTTAACATGTCCACTAAACCCTCAATATGTCCACTAAACACTCAATATGTCCACTAAACACTCAATATGTCCACTAAATACTCAATATGTCCACTAAACACTCAATATGTCCACTAAACACTCAATATGTCCACTAAACACTCAATATGTCCACTAAACACTTAACATGTCCACTAAATACTCAATATGTCCACTAAACACTTAATATGTCCACTAAATACTCAATATGTCCACTAAACACTCAATATGTCCACTAAACACTCAATATGTCCACTAAACACTC
The DNA here is from genome assembly GCF_016432855.1 of Salvelinus namaycush. NCBI lineage: Eukaryota > Metazoa > Chordata > Actinopteri > Salmoniformes > Salmonidae > Salvelinus > Salvelinus namaycush. The sequence goes on from NC_052344.1 coordinate 13,989,382, forward strand.
AATATGTCCACTAAACACTTAACATGTCCACTAAATACTCAATATGTCCACTAAACACTTAATATGTCCACTAAATACTCAATATGTCCACTAAACACTCAATATGTCCACTAAATACTCAATATGTCCACTAAATACTCAAGATGTCCACTAAACACTTAACATGTCCACTAAACCCTCAATATGTCCACTAAACACTTAATATGTCCACTAAACACTCAATATGTCCACTAAACACTCAAGATGTCCACTAAATACTTAACATGTCCACTAAACCCTCAATATGTCCACTAAACACTCAATATGTCCACTAAACACTCAATATGTCCACTAAATACTCAATATGTCCACTAAACACTCAATATGTCCACTAAACACTCAATATGTCCACTAAACACTTAACATGTCCACTAAATACTCAATATGTCCACTAAACACTCAATATGTCCACTAAACACTCAATATGTCCACTAAATACTCAATATGTCCACTAAACACTCAATATGTCCACTAAACACTCAATATGTCCACTAAATACTCAATATGTCCACTAAACACTTAACATGTCCACTAAATACTCAATATGTCCACTAAACACTTAACATGTCCACTAAATACTCAATATGTCCACTAAACCCTCAATATGTCCACTAAATACTCAATATGTCCACTAAACCCTCAATATGTCCACTAAACACTTAATACTGTATATCCACTAAATACTCAATATGTCCACTAAATACTCAATATGTCCACTAAATACTGAATATGTCCACTAAATACTCAATATGTCCACTAAATACTGAATATGTCCACTAAACCCTCAATATGTCCACTAAATAGTCAAGATGTCCACTAAACCCTCAATATGTCCACTAAACCCTCAATATGTCCACTAAACACTCAATATGTCCACTAAACCCTCAATATGTTCACTAAATACTCAATATGTTCACTAAACACTTAATATGTCCACTAAACACTCAATATGTTCACTAAACACTTAACATGTCCACTAAATACTCAATTTGTCCACTAAACACTCAATATGTCCACTAAACACTTAACATGTCCACTAAATACTCAATATGTCCACTAAACACTTAATATGTCCACTAAACACTCAATATGTCCACTAAACACTTAACATGTCCACTAAACACTCAATATGTCCACTAAACCCTCAATATGTCCACTAAATACTCAATATGTCCACTAAACCCTCAATATGTCCACTAAACACTTAATACTGTATATCCACTAAATACTCAATATGTCCACTAAATACTCAATATGTCCACTAAATAGTCAAGATGTCCACTAAACCCTCAATATGTCCACTAAACCCTCAATATGTCCACTAAACACTCAATATGTCCACTAAACCCTCAATATGTTCACTAAATACTCAATATGTCCACTAAATACTCAAAATGTCCACTAAACCCTCAATATGTCCACTAAATAGTCAAGATGTCCATTCTGTTGCAGCTTTTCACCAAATACTGATTGGCCCCTTATTTTTTGCATTTTCCAAAAAACATTGATTCACAATTCGCCATGTTGTATCAATTCTTCTAGGGAGTGCAATATTGACATCCCTTCAAAGTATACACCAGAGTGAGTGTAGAAACCTGAATGTCTTGGGTAGGAGAGAGCTAAAGGGAAAACACTGAAGCTGAACTTGAAGCCGTGTTTTGTTGGATGACATCCTAACAGGCGTATTATACATGCAAAAGTATCAGCTGGAGCGAAGCAGTGGAAATCTGATTTATCTCTGGACTTTCTTGAGACAAGAGGGATCTTAGGTGTGTGTGTGTGTGTGTGTGTGTGTGTGTGTGTGTGTGTGTGTGTGTGTGTGTGTGTGTGTGTGTGTGTGTGTGTGTGTGTGTGTGTGTGTGTGTGTGTGTGTGTGTGTGTGTGTGTACTTTTTTTGGAGAGCTGATTTCCTGATCATATTCCAAACTACTAACATGTTTAACTCGGATCAAAGATCCTAAAATAGTCTACCAAAGGAAACAGCACTGTAAACCACGTTCACTCATTTGTTTTAACCACAGGAACCCAGGTACCAATGTTCCCCAGGTGCCATGGAAACGATTCTCCTCTGGGCCATCGTGTGACCTCTACACGTGTATAGCTTTCTGACCTGTAATAAATAGCCTACCTCTGTCAAACGGCCCACACTGTTTCCACCCCCGTACATTAGTTGTTCTCTCCGGGGGGTATTTGCTGCATTCTCTGCATTCTCCATTCTTCCACCCCCGTCTGCAGCCTTGAGTATGGAACGGTCCACTACAGACACAGCAATTTCTCTTGCGAAATTTCTCAGAAATTGCCTCCAATCACAACAACCCTGGCGCCTGTGCTCTTTAAGACTAGGTCCAAGGGTGTGTTGGGATTACTGTACAGACGTTAAAAAACAATCTCACATTTCAGTTACCTTGGATACGTTCAAATGAGTCAGTCCATACTTGGGAAATGTAATCAAACAGTCTGCAATAGGTCTAGAACATCGTATTTTGTTGATGTCAAGCGTTTAAGATGCTCGTCAACTAGTACAAAATAGTCTAAAATAGTCCAGTCTGTTTGTGAAGCAATTTTTGCAACCTCACTATGATATAATGAAAAGTCTGCCTTCAATTACTTCATTTTACACACATAAACAATGATCACATACACCCACGGGAAGTTGTAGCCACATTAAAGTAGCCAGTGACAGAACAAATTTCAGAGTAACACATCATTGCTCATGATAATAGTGATATATTGCAATAATGTAGCTAGCTATCTCAAATAGAAAAAGCTATCTCAAAAGCAATCTCAAATAGAAAAAGCAGTTGCCCAATTGTACATTAGCATAAATATCTACATAGTAATTAGCATTACCACCAACATACTAATTATAATTAGCATAAACATATAAATTATCATTAGCAAAACATACACATTAGCATTAGCTTAAATATAACAGGGATTGTTCTCTCTCCAATCTCCCCAGACCCTGATCCTGGTGAACAACCAGATCACCACAATCCACCCCAAGGCCTTCATTCCCCTGGGCAAGCTGCAGCGCCTCTACCTCTCCAAGAACCACCTCAAGGAAATGCCCGCCAACATGCCCAAGAGCCTGCAGGAGCTTCGCATCCACGAGAACGAGATCACTAAGATCAAGAAGGCCTCCTTCGAGGGCATGGCCCAGGTCATCGTCATGGGTATGGACCAGACCTGGCTTCAAATACTATTAGAAATCTTTCAGATATGTTGTGCCCTTGCTTTAGCCTGCCTGGATTGCCTTAATGACAAGTCTGTTTTCTTCTGTTGGGTGCATAATGAACTCAACCCATCCCTTGTTCGGTACTCAAATTCCATACGATAGAACTGGTCTAATCCTTAACACACATATACAGTACACACAGTTACTTGAACATCTTTCCTTAATTGACTGTGTAGTAGCAACAGGACAGGAGCAAGTTAACAAGTTTTCAGCTAAAAAGTACACTAAAACATTACAGTCAGAGACTGATGATGCAAAGTGTTGTGTAACCATGAATTACAACGTGTCAGTGTTTAGAGAGTGCTAGCAATCGCCTACAGAGAGGAAGGGTTGGTTCATTGCTTACAGAGTGGAGAGTGGAATTTGAGGGTGCCAGCAGCAGACAGAATGATAGAGTGTGTGTGTGTGTGTGTGTGTGTGTGTGTGTGTGTGTGTGTGTGTGTGTGTGTGTGTGTGTGTGTGTGTGTGTGTGTGTGTGTGTGTGTGTGTGTGTGTGTGTGTGTGTGTGTGTGTGTGTGTGTGTGTGTGTGTGTGTGTGTGTGTGCACATTTATACATTTATTTATAATGTCTCTATTCTGGTGTGTGTTACATTCCCTCTCAGAATGTAAAGTATCCCATTATAGCATAGCTGAGGGACTGGAGCGGTAGGCCCTAAAACACACTGATCCTCAGATTATATCCCCAGTGTGACAAATCGGCCAATCCAGCGAGGCTAAAGGACGAGGCAGACAGGGCTTATGGACAATATCCCACGCCGGCCGCAAACCATGTTTATACATGAGTCAGGTGGAGATTCCCGTAACACACCAGGACTGGGATGTGGTTAATGGACCTTTTTTCTCTCTCTTTTCTTTTCTGTCTCCTCCCCTGATTGTCTACCTCTCTATTTATCTTCCTCTCTGTCTATCTCTCTCTTGCTCTCTCTCTTTATTTCTGCTCCCTCTGTCTCTTAATACTCTATCTCCCTTAATTCTCTCTGTCTCTCTGTCTGTCTCTCTCTCCCTCCTTCTTTCTCTTTCCAGAGCTCGGCTCCAACCCCCTGAAGAGTGCAGGGGTTGAGGCTGGGGCGTTCGGGGCCCTGAAGAAGGTCTCATACATCCGCATTGCAGACACCAACCTGACAGAGATCCCCAAAGGTACTGCCCTCTCTGGTCACCCCATCACAAATCATCCTTCCTTCCTTCCAGTCCCTTGAAGGGATCATAGGAAATCTAACACAAGGCTAGGTATGAGCAGAGAGCCATTACATCGCTTTCACCTATCCAGTCATGTCAGATCATTTCACTGTGAGGATCCAACTAAAGAATATGGAAAATAACATGTCATTTCAATAAAGGATGGCTGTAGGGATTTTGACCACACTACAACAACAAAAGATGTATTCAACATACTGTTTATTTCTAAGGCAACCAGCTGCAATGGGATTGTGAAAATGTTTGTTGAGCAAACTCACAACAATAGTTGGTGTGTGAACATTTTGTTGAGCATACTCACAATTGCAACTTAATGCCTTTCAATTGTACGTTGAATCAACATCTTTTGTTTTACAGTACAGGGCCAGAATCTCTATTTTCAACCAGGACTGGTTTTAATACTTCACAGCTCAATAGCTCCAGCTAAAACAAAGGAATTCAAGTTAACAGTGAGGATCTCTTACTCAATCGACCACAGCCAAAATCATCAATCATCTTGCATTGCAGGAATGCACATTTGGATTGATAGGCTCCACTGAACAATGGTTACAGTGTGGAACCAAGAGAGGAAAACTAAAACAGCATATTCATTCAAAGGCGTGTAACATGAATGTTATCTGGCCTATTGTGGGAATCTGGCCACCAGTTCAGATCGAATAGTACTCTGAGAGAGATCCTCTAATCTAATGCTTTAATACGAATAGAAGGGATGAAGGAGAGGCCTCTGGATGTTAGAGGCTGCGTCTGAGTTGGCATCCTATTCCCTATAGTGCACTATTACCTAGTAAAAAGTAGTGCACTAGGGATTAGGGTGCCATTTCAGATGCATTAGAATTAGTATGGATTCAGAGTCCTACTGGCATACTGTACGTAGACATTAACCACTTACCTTCCCCTCACCACAACTGCTGTGGTTTCCCCGGTTGTTTGTCCTCTCGTCATTGTCTCTCTCCTGTGGGTTGCCAGGTCTGCCCTCCTCCCTCTCCGAGCTCCACCTGGACAGCAACAAGATCACCAAGGTGCAGGCGGACAACCTGAAGGGCCTCAAGAACCTGGCTAAGTAAAGATGTTTCAACACTTCTACTCAATGTTTCAAAAACGTTTTTTTTTTCAAAAACGGTTCATAAATGCTCTTGACGAGGACAAAACATGCTTACAGTATTCTTCTTCACTGTATTTGATGAGTGGGTCAACACTTCATAAGTAGTCCTGTAGTGGGATATTGGGTCCAACTCTAGACAACAGTGCCCCGCACACACACACACACACACACACACACACACACACACACACACACACACACACACACACACACACACACACACACACACACACACACACACACACACACACACACACACACACACACACACACACACACACACACACACACACACCCTAGTATGTATTTCAAACCGCAGCAACAATCCTGGGTTAGTCACCAATTCAGTTATATAAGGAGGTTTTGAATTGATGCGGTACTTCTTGGCATTAATGCCACTAGTGTTTTTTGTACCACATCGTCCCATTCACTGGTGCTCTGCTGCTAGTACTGTCTCTCTCTCTCTCTCTGTGTCTCTCTGTGTGTCTCTCTCTGTGTCTTTCTGTGTGCCTCTGTCTCTCTGTGTCTCTCTCTGTGTCTCTCTCTGTGTCTCTCTGTGTGTCTCTCTGTCTCTCTCTGTCTCTCTCTGTGTCTCTCTGTGTGTCTCTCTGTCTCTCTCTGTCTCTCTCTGTGTCTATCTGTGTGTCTCTCTCTGTGTCTCTCTGTGTGTCTCTCTGTCTCTCTCTGTCTCTCCAACCAGACAGACTCACTCAGAGAACCCAACTCCTGGTTCTCTCTCACTCCCTGTGGCTGTGCCTGTCAGAGCTCTCTCATTCTGTCACTCTCTCTCTGTCTCTCTCTCTGTGTCTCTCATTGAGACATTGGGGGCGTTGATTTATCAAGGCATTATGTGTTTGAGAGTTTTAACAAAATGCATATGAAAGCAATGTTTCTGAAAATCAACAGCTGGGTTTATAAGATCCCTGCTTCGAGGGTAGGAAAAGACTCATGCCAAAGTAGGGAGACTAATCAACAGAAATATACTCTCATGCAGTACAAGGCAATTTATTTTGGAAGAGCTGCAGGATTCACTGAAAATATTATTTTTAATTTTCTGGATCGGCAACAAGTTCGCTAGCGAGTATTTCATTTTGTCAACGAAGTTGGTCCCTTGGCAAAAGTAGAACCTCTTTCTCATTTGCTAGTCTACATTCTGCCCATGGTTTTCATTGGCAGAAAACCAGTTTGTGTCTTTCCCATTGGATGTTTTCTTTCCTCTTTCTCTCATTTGTTTTTATACATTCTGTACGTTGACTTGTAGCGACAGCTCAGGGCTTCATGCCCTCTTATATCGCTCTTCTTCTGTACCTCTGTCTCATTGGCTCTTTTACACATCGTGTCTCTGTCCCATTGGCTCTGACACATTCTGTGTCTCTCCCCATTGGCTGGTTTGTCTCCTAGGCTGGGTCTAAGCTACAATGAGATCAGCCAGGTGGAGAACGGTTCTCTGGCCATGGTTCCTCACCTCAGAGAGCTTCACCTGGACAACAATGCCCTGACCACCGTGCCTGCAGGCCTGCCTGACCACAAGTACATCCAGGTGGGTTCCACCGGACACACAGGTGTCCCGTCACACCTGGGAGAATGGGTAGAGGCTTCATGTCCATGAATGTTCCACCTCACACAGGGTTTTCTCAGGAGGGTGTAACAATTACAGATCAATCTCATGATGATGATGATGAAATAAAATATAAATAAGTTGATTAACACAGAAATGACCTTTCTATATACGCAATGTTCATTTCCAGACATCCCTCCCTCTAACCACTCATTGTGGTTGATATGTTCCCAGGTGATCTACCTCCACAGCAACAAGATAGGGGTGGTGGGCACCCAGGACTTCTGCCCACCAGGCTACAATACCAAGAAGGCCATGTACTCTGGCATCAGCCTGTTCTCCAACCCCGTCCCTTACTGGGAGGTGCAGCCCATCACCTTCCGCTGTGTGTTCGACCGCTCCGCCATCCAGCTGGGCAACTACAGGAAGAAGTAGAGAAAAAGTAGTCCACCCCAGAGAGAGAGAGAGAGAGAGAGTGTGTGTGTGTGTGTGTGTGTGTGTGTGTGTGTGTGTGTGTGTGTGTGTGTGTGTGTGTGTGTGTGTGTGTGTGTGTGTGTGTGTGTGTGTGTGTGTGTGTGTGTGTGTGTGTGTGTGTGTGTGAACCGCAGCCCCCCATCCACCCCACAACACTGATCGGCAACTTTATCCCCATTTTAAAACCATAGCGAACATCCAATACAGTTTTAACAGTTACAGTACTTAATGTTCTTATGAGCAAAGACAGAACAGTTACAAAACTCAGTACCAAACCTTCCATAGGTGGCTTAGTAATAACTCAAACCAGCTCTGTATGCAAACAGTTGATTTATAATAGTCCATGTGCCATTTGTACATTTCATATTCTACAACAGTAATCACTGGCATTATCCTGTAACAGGTCTTCCATACACAATAAACCGTCAGCTCATTAAATACTGTAACACTACCTCATGGTAGTTATCTGTCAAAAAGATCAACTTAAAGGGGATGTCACCCACTTTTCAACCTAATTTTCATTATCTCCATTACAATACCATCGTCTACATATGTGAAAACGTCACTTTTCTATGTTTTGGAGAAAACAAATATGAAGTTAAAAAGATATACCCAATGACATCATCAAGAAAATACCATCATCCCTCTGGCTAGAAACTACCATCATCCCTCTGGCTAGAAACTACCATCATCCCTCTGGCTAGAAACTACCATCATCCCTCTGGCTAGAAACTACCATCATCCCTCTGGCTAGAAACTACCATCATCCCTCTGGCTAGAAACTACCATCATCCCTCTGGCTAGAAACTACCATCATCCCTCTGGCTAGAAAATACCATCATCCCTCTGGCTAGAAAATACCATCATCCCTCTGGCTAGAAAATACCATCATCCCTCTGGCTAGAAACTACCATCATCCCTCTGGCTAGAAACTACCATCATCCCTCTGGCTAGAAACTACCATCATCCCTCTGGCTAGAAACTACCATCATCCCTCTGGCTAGAAACTACCATCATCCCTCTGGCTAGAAACTACCATCATCCCTCTGGCTAGAAACTACCATCATCCCTCTGGCTAGAAACTACCATCATCCCTCTGGCTAGAAACTACCATCATCCCTCTGGCTAGAAACTCGTTGCAGGTTTTGAAAAGCACTGTTTGTTTTTAACTTTTAAGCCTACGCTGTGATGTCACAGAGAAGCATTTTATTAGGATCTTTCTTCTTATCTTTTTAACCACAGATCATAGACAAAACAACGTGTCGTTTTCACACATGTAGACACTGATATGGTGCTGGAGATAATGAATATGAGGTTGAAAAGTGGCGGAATTGTCCTTTAACAGAAGACTGTGCATTGGTTTTGAAGTGTGTGCCCTCAGATTGCATGACTGAAATGTTATTTTGTGTGTGAAAGAAACATTATGAAAGACAACAAAATATTTTCAACAACAACAAAAAATATATATGACCACTTTGAAAATATGTACACGATTAACCCTTTAATACCTCACACATGTCAGCTGGTTGAGATTGGCTGAAAAATCTGAATTTGACCGGTGTAGATCTTTTGTGTGCAACAAGCCTTTACGTGCATAAATCTGTGACAATTACAGTAGGTAAGCTGACCTGCGGAGCGGGCAGCAAAGGGTTAACTCGTGTCTTAATACCATTAACACCAGCTAGGATACTAGAATGTACTAGAGTATATTACCTGTGTAGTAGCTAGCGTTCAAAGTGTACCTTTACAATATGTCGTACTATTTGAAAGAATTCCGATTTTCTTTCTTTCACATTGTAGTCGATTGCCATGTCTCCTGCTTGCTTCACTGTTGATTTAAAGTTTTGTTGTTTTTACTAAATGTTCCAACAGTTTAAAGATTTAAGATTTTCCATAAAGCATTTATTTCTTCTTCTTCACATTCCATTCCCCCATCTGTCATGTAACATCAGCTCATACAACCAAGATGAAAATAGCTCTTAAAGATGTAGAATAAACAATATATACGTTCTGAAACAGAAGCCATGCCCAAAGATCTATACGCATGCTTTTCTTCTTTTGACTTGAAGCACGGTGGTGGTTTCTGGGATGCCATGCTAATGCCTGTTTTCTTTCTCTTCCTTTTACTTTGCCTTTCTTTTTTCTTTTTTTTAAGTCTGAAGAGAATTGGAGGCTGCAGGCGGACTGTCATGCCTTCAGTGCCCATGTTAGTGTGAATGTTTGTATGTATAGACGCTGTATATAAATGCTGTATAAAAAAACTCTCATTGCTTAAAAGCACAAGCACTTACAGTAGTTCAGACTTAATATATCAACAATAAAGATGTTCCTCTCTTTTTTCTGAGCAGGGGCTCCGCCTAAGGCGTCCTGAACCAAATAAAAATACCAATTAAAAAGCAGCATTTTTCTGGGGGTGTCGCCATCAGAGGTCATAACCCTTGGTATGTCCATGTTGTGTGTGTCGTTGTCCTAGAGTTGGAAAGAGGGCCCACCTCCTATCTTTGACATTATTGCTTCTGTGATAGCATAGGTTTTGTGGAAAGTGCGCCCTCTAACCAACTCTATGTTCGGTGTGTGGAGGGCTCTACTTGCCCTGTCACTAGATGGAGCTGTAATATCTATGGAACAGTCAAACGAGTATAGACTTCACAGTGATGGACGGAGTTTCCAGGTGAACAAGGTCGTGAGGAGGAACAGGTGAGACACCGGAGAAAGCAGCTGAGAAAGTATTCACACTGTAATATTCTATGGTCACACACCAAACACAGAGTACTGGAGAGACTCTTAGAACACTCTTAAAAGTTGAAAGGCCCTCATAACAAGTAAGCATAAGTGATTTTGTGCAAAACAACAACTATATCCATAAGGTGAAATATCAAGGCTTTAGGGGATTAATGGGCTATCAAGCCTGACTTGAATGGTGTATTTATAAGGGGCTATGTTTTCTGTAGTTGCCAGAACTATTGTTGCGCTGGCTCTCTGTTGTGGGGTTTTCAGAGAAGTTCAGGGAGGGGACCGGACATCTGAAACAAACAGGATCCAAGGTAAACAGTAAGAGTGAAGTAATGTAGATACACCAGAATAATATTATATCAACAACAAGCTGAAGGCAACAGTAGTGTTAAAACTCACATCGTTTCAGCGAATATGAGCTACATTTCTGGATTTTATATTAAATATTTAAATGCGACAACCAATCAAGTAAAATGTAAATTGCCTATGGTTGTGGTTGAATAGTCTTGGGTATCAAGATACATCGTAAGTACTGTATATTGTTTAATAGCTGACAGATTTGATACGAGGCCAGTGACAACCAGATAACTGGTAAAAACATGTCTGCTCTATAGGGGATATCTTCAGTCTTTTTCATGAATCATACTCCCGCAACAGGCAGCATGCCCTGGACCTATGAACTATTGGAAGGTTGTGTTAACAACAAAGATAGGCACTTTAAAACAAGTTTGCTCCCTTGACTCTTTAAAAAAAGAACGTAGGAAACCCGATATAGTATATTTACTGTAATAGTATTGATATCATCACGGTGTAAGATATGTCTGTAAAGCCTCCATGATACTTGCAGTTTTGGGTCACTTACACACACTGAGATGCCAGACAATACACATATTGCATATTGACAGGGAGATATTTATACAGCAGTGTTTCCCAAACCTCTCTGTGAGTACTCCCAACTGGTCAACTTATTTTCAAACCTAGATTAAAATCAGGTGTGCTCAGCCTGGCCTCAGAGCCATACGAAACATACTATACATATAGGCGAGTTGGTTGTTTAGCAACAAAACCAACGTGTGCGCAACTATGGGGCAAAATTTGATTGTTGACAACATGTCAACTATATTTAGTCTCCAAATGTTTATTGAAAACAAGTAAATTTGCACAATGAGCACTTGTTGTCTCTTAAATACATTGTTACAGTTGTTGGTTAGCTAGCTAGTGAATTTTAGCCATATTAGCATTGACATGAAATCAGTCAAAACACCTCAAAACAAGACGTGGTATCAAGAACAAGATTAAACTAGGTGAAACGAGCCACCTATGATTCCCCACATGGCAGCTTGTCATTTTTGCTAGCTTTCTGATCGCTCAAAATCATAACAAAGCACGACTTCCGACCACATCGATGTGCGTGCATCATTTTCGTGACATTGTCAGGCAACTATATTTCTGAGCACCTCTAAGACATATGATATGTACTAATGGTCTAGTTACTTCAGACAGAAAGTATGGAGGTTGGTCGGGGAGGAAGGGTGGACTTAAACCGCGACTGTCTAGCAAAAGGTTGCATGTTCAAGTCACGTTGGGGACAACTGTAGCATTTTAGCAGGATTGGGTATGTTACTTTCTAAATGTAATCCGTTAGTTACTAGTTACCAGTCCAAAATTGTGAATTGTAATGTAACTTTTGGATTACCCAAACTCAGTCAAATAATTTGACTACTTTCAGTTTCTTTTGGATTACTTTCCCCTTAAGAAGCATTAGAAGAAGACAAAAAGGATCCATCAAATGCATTTGGTGTGTCATCCTAGTAGTCTCTGACTTTCAAAGTATCTGGAATCCTATTACTGATTAGAATATTTTTGCTGGTAACTTAACTGATTACAGTTTGTTTGTAATCAAATGGCATGTAACTGACTACATAATCAGTTACTCCCAAACGTTGCATTTTAGTTTAACCCTTCCCCTAACCCTTATTCTAACCTTAACCCAATTCATCTCACCTGGAATATATCAGATGAGGGAATGGTACAGTATTCTGGTGCACCTCTTGTCACAATGGGGCCTGTTATTTAGTGTGTAATATACAGTAATACTAAATGCTCTACAGAATGTTCTTCTTTAACAGAAGAAAAGGTAGGTGCCAAATAAGCCTATTCTACCAGAACACAAATTGCACTGTCCATCTAAAAACTGTCATTTCTAGAGAGATTTATGATTTTTATGACTTGCTGTATAATCAACCAAGGTCTTCAATTAAATAACTGTCCATAACATAAGGATTACCAGAGAGCTATTTGACTGGGCTGGAGCCCCAACCAGTAAGGTGATTGGTGGATGTTATAAGGAAGGTGAAGCATGTAGATCCATGACAGGAATGTATCAGTGTTGGAGCCTCTGGCAGTGGCACACACACATCTGTTAGTCACACCACAGCGTCATGGGTCTCCTGCCCCTCTCTGTCGCCCCCATGTGGTGGGTATTGGCTTCTCTCCATCGCTCTCTCTGTCGACCCCCTCTGTGTGTGTGTGTGTGTGTGTGTGTGTGTGTGTGTGTGTGTGTGTGTGTGTGTGTGTGTGTGTGTGTGTGTGTGTGTGTGTGTGTGTGTGTGTGTGTGTGTGTGTGTGTGTGTGTGTGTGTGAGAGAGAGAGAGAGAGAGAGAGAGAGTGTGTGTGTGAGAGAGAGAGAGTGAGTGTGTGTGCATGTGTGTGTATACATAATGCACACACGGGTTGGCAGGTACATGCATGTGTGTGTTATTGCTCACATCATGTGCATATGTGTGTGTATGAGGGAGAGACAGGCAGGGGAAGGTGCATGCATGACAGTGTGAATGTCTCTATCCATGTGCCCATGTGTCAGAGTGAAACAGTGTCAGAGTGAAACTACAGTATGTGTGAGTGAGACTACAGTATATGTGAGTGAGACTACAGTATGTGTGAGTGAGACTACACTAGGTGTGAGTGAGACTACACTAGGTGTGAGTGAGACTACACTAGGTGTGAGTGAGACTACCGTATGTGTGAGTGAGACTATACTAGGTGTGAGTGAGACTACACTAGGTGTGAGTGTGACTACACTAGGTGTGAGTGAGACTACCGTATGTGTGAGTGAGACTACACTAAGTGTGAGTGAGACTACAGTATATGTGAGTGAGACTACCGTATGTGTGAGTGAGACTACACTATGTGTGAGTGAGACTACAGTATATGTGAGTGAGAATGTGAGTGTATGTGTGAATGTATGTGAGTGAGATATGCCTTTCTGCCCTTGCGCAAAGCAGTAACCAGCAACAATAACTCCCCCCCGGGAGGCAGCCCCCCTGCACCTCCCTGATTCAGAGGGGTTGGGTTAAATGACTCCTGCACCTCCCTGATTCAGAGGGGTTGGGTTAAATGACTCCTGCACCTCCCTGATTCAGAGGGGTTGGGTTAAATGACTCCTGCACCTCCCTGATTCAGAGGGGTTGGGTTAAATGACTCCTGCACCTCCCTGATTCAGAGGGGTTGGGTTAAATGACTCCTTCACCTACCTGATTCAGAGGGGTTGGGTTAAATGACTCCTGCACCTCCCTGATTCAGAGGGGTTGGGTTAAATGCAGAAGACACATATTGGTTGAATGCGTTCAGTTGTATCCTTACTGACAATTTGAGCAACATTAACCTGATACCAGCACTCAATATTCATTAGCCTGTACAAACATTATAAGTTTAAATGCATGTGTGCATGTTCTGTAGCTCCTATTAGAGCAGGGTTCAATCCAACCCTATCTTTGACTCTATGGTATAATATATATACTGTATATATATAGCATGGCTGTGTAAAATATATACAGTATATTCATGCTTAATACCCACCTGTGCTGGGCCAATCAAACAAAAAAACATCACAAATGGAGGGTGACATTATTGTCAAGCAAAAGAGCACAGATCTGTGCAAAAAATACCATAAAACAATCTCTGCATCATGATTATTTAAAGTAAGTCAACTGCATGTGATGCAATTGCGAGTGGCAGTATTTGGAACACACACTGAATAATGTGCCTTCCTGTCTATTTTAAATGTTATGTTATTTTGATCAGAACGGTGATCTTTTGCATGACAAACATGTTGCCTGGAATGAGCACAACATATATAGCCATCAAACAGGCAGTGTCCATACAGGGCTAAAATCGAATCATACTACACCGGCTCGGACGCTCGACAGATGTGGCAGGGCTTACAAACTATCACGGATTACAAAAGGGAGACCCAGCTGTGAGATGCCCAGCGACGCGATCCTACCAGAAGAGCTAAATGTCTTCAATGCTCACAAGCAACACTGAACCATGCATGAGAGCACCAGCTGTTCCGGAAGACTGTGTGATCTCGCTCTCCAGAGCCAATGTGAGTAAGACCTTTAAACAGGTTAACATTCACAAAGCCACAGGGCCAGACGGAATACCAGGATGCGTACTCAGAGCATGCTCTGACCAGCTTGCAAGTGTCTTCACTGACATTTTAATTTTTCAAGTACAGTGAAATGCTTTTCTTGCAAGCTCTAAACCCAACAATCCAGTAAAAAGAACAAAAAATAAGAAATCACCTATCCTTGACCCGGTCTGTAATACCAACTTGTTTCAAGCAGACTACCACAGACCACTATAGTCCCTGTACCCAAGAACGCCAAAGTAACCTGCCTAAATTGCTATCACACCGTAGTACTCACATCTATAGCCATGAAATACTTTGAAAGGCTGGTCATGGCTCACATCAACACCATCACCCCAGACACCCTGGACACACTCCAATTCGCACATAGCCCCAACAGATCCACAGATGATGGACTCTTTATTGCACTCCACACTGCCCTCACCCACCTGGACAAAAGGAATACCTATGTAAGAATTATGTTCATTGACTACAACTCAGTGTTCAACACCATAGTCCCCTCCGAGCTCATCACCAAGCTCAGGACACTGGGGCTGAACACATTCCTCTGCAACTGGATCCTGGACTTCAAATATGCCTACCGGTAGCCAGTGATATAGTGTTCCAAGAAATAGGTGGGTTAACTCTGATTGCCGGTAGTGGTGAAAAAAAGTAACTCTCCCTATGCTTTCAATGTTTGTTTTTTAGGTGGGTAAACAGCATTTACTTGCGTTTCCCCTCCACTAGGCCTACACCCCTGCCGGTAGCCTACCCTCTCAGCCAAATCAATTTTAAACACATAAACACACACAGAATAGGTAGTCTACATTCAAAATAATACATGAGTTCAATTAAAACATGTTTTACCCCCTAGTCCATATTTAAATAGTTAAATGCTTGGAGTTTTCACAGATCGTGTGACATAAAACACAACCTTTCTTTCTATACATTAATGCCAATTATGACAGTGTTATTTGTCATTACTATCAGGAATCAAGGTAAAAACCCAAGTGCAGACTGTGTGAAGTAACAATGTTTATTGTAACCACCAGGGCAGGCAAACGACAGGTCAAGGCAGACAGTGGTCAACAATCCAGAGTAGAGGCAAAGGTACAGGACGGCAGGCAGGGTCAGGACAGACAAGGGTCAAAAACCAGGAGGACGAGAGAAAGAGAAGCTGGGAAAAGACAGGAGCTGACAGGACGACCAGTGGTAAGCTTGACAAATAAGACCAACTGGCAACAGACAAACAGAAAACACAGGTATAAGTACACAGGGGATAATGGGGAAGATGGGCGACACATGGAGGGGGGTGGAGACAACCACAAAGACAGGTGAAACAGATCAAGGCGTGACAATTACTAAGCATTTACCAATTGAATTAGAAAATGTAACTTAAACCCTGTATGAATCATGGATCTTAGAGATCTTGGAAAATGCACTGTAAGTCTAACTATGCCTACGTAACATTTAATGATGTTTCTCTGTGAAAATAGTTCTCATGGGCACACAAATCCACAATAATGTAGGACTATGCCATTGCAAAATGTAATGCTTCTAACCCAAAGAGTCAACTACAAGCCTACTGTCATTAACATATACTTGTTGGAGGGATTGGATGCGCATTGGTGTCTAGCTGTAGGATAGTTGTCTAGTGGTATTGTCAATCATCATCAGCTGATCCAGAAAAGAAAACAAATATTGATAGAAAGTAATAAAGCTGTATAAATGGTCTGGTACTTCTGGCCCTGGACGGCACGGAGAAGACCAGTACCCACGCGCACCTGAAAAACAAAACAATGAGCGCTCTAAACAACTGACTGACAAAAACAAACAATGATAAATCAACAGATAAAACTAATGCACTGGAATAAAGGCTATTTTTAATCAGGGACGCATGGCAAACAAATGGCAAAAATTAGGAAGTACAAAGGAAAATCTATGCATAAAGAGAACTGCCACATATACATAAATGGTTTAAACCATGACAGAGAGGTAGGGTTGTTTGAGTTGAAGATTTTCATATTTACTACTAAATTATTTAGAGAACCCACCCAAAGTTCAAATTTTGTTGCATTTAGGGGAGCTAACATCTCATTCAGGGGAGCTGAGCCCCCCCTGGCCGCCCATAATTCACACGTTACTGGTACTCTCTGTATACAGCCATGTATTTTTACTAGTTGTTGTTATTCATTATTCACTGTATTTATTCCCTGTGTTACTATTTCAATTTTATCTCATTTATCTTTATCTTTGACGCTGCATTTCATGTTAGTCGACACCTGAAGCTTGACAAATAAAATGTGATTTTGATTTGAAATCCAAGAAACCAAATGCTCTGTGCGTGTGTGTCTGTGTTTGTGCGGATACTCAAGTGTGTGTGTTGTATAAATGGGCTTAACCAGCTTAGTCCATCTTACATTAAGTGGATCTATTGGTTGCCCTTTTAATGCTTCGGTCAGCGCTGGTCAATGGTCCTGCTGCACATGTAGTACCTCATGCAGCGTGTGAGTGCCAGGATGAGGGGATGGGCTGATCTGGCCAGGGGTAAGACAGTCTGTTAAAAGACAAATTAAACACAGAGTGCGAACAAAAAGTGTGTGTGTGTGTGTGTGTGTGTGTGTGTGTGTGTGTGTGTGTGTGTGTGTGTGTGTGTGTGTGTGTGTGTGTGTGTGTGTGTGTGTGTGTGTGTGTGTGTGTGTGTGTGTGTCATCCAATGATAGCTCAGAGTATGGTTTAGCATGAGATCGTTATTATAATCATGACCTGGTTAACAAGCTGTTGGTTTCCCAGGAACGTACCAGTGTATTTCCTATAATGAACGTATCATTTTGTGTGTGTGTGTCTGTGCGCGTGTGCGAGAGTGTGCGTGTGTGCTACATTCACATATGGAAGTGTTAAATCTGGAACATCTGGAAAATTTGAGCATTCCAATAAACAGAACAGAATGGAAGTGTTACATATGGAATGTTTGGAGAATTTGAGCATTCTAATAAACAGAACAGAATGGAGTTTGTTATTTCTGGATTGGCTGTATAAAGTTGTGATGCATTTTTTACTGAGCTGACATAATGTTCTGTATACATGTTTAAATGGTTAATTGAAACCATATGCTGTACCTAATGGCTAGACATCAACAAACCTACAGAAATAGTGGGATTTAGCTCAATAAGCTGGCTAAATAAGCTGGCCTAATACCAAATGGTATAAATACCTATTTCATTGTGTTGGAGCAGAGTCTTGCAGTTCATCTAAATGTATAGATGTAATTAAGAAGTTGCTGAGAAAGCAAAAAGATACTTCAAATTTTTCCATCAATGAAAAAGCCATCGTTTGACTTGTTGACATATATTGTAATAGTTCATTGGGAAGAACTGTGGGTTACTGGTTTGGGAAGAAAATGGGAGTGAAACAGAGGTTGTATTCTGTACCGAAACAGCTTTTGATGACATAACGTTTCAGTGCCATCCGTTACAGACTTAGAACTTGGCCAGTATTAACACCAGAAAAGGAAAAACAATGTTACTGAAATATAAATGGGGAAAATAGTCCTGAGAGCCAAGACCCATCATTTTCAAACCATTGGCTCAGTTCTGAGACGTGGAGAGGATGTGAGAGCATCAGGGTTGATGTCATCAAAGCGAACAGAGGAAGCAAGGTGACTGGGAAGAATATCTGTTTTCCAAACTTTTGAGGGTTTGAATAGGGGTGGGAGTCTTTCCAAAGGAACGTGCAGCAATAACAGGACTGAAACGTGAACACATCATCTTCAAGACATAAACACTCTGTACAGGGTGATGATGAGGTGGTAAACCAACCCATAAGGACAGGACAGGACAATGGAAAGCACTAAGAAACATCCCACTGGGCAAAAATGTTAATAAAATGTTGGTTCAACGTAATTTCATTGAAATGACCTGGAAACAACGTTGATTCAACCAGTGGGATTGCACTGTTTTCTGGGGGATTCATAACAGTATATTTTCCACCTTTTGTCAATGTTTTGCCTTCGAGAGATGATTGAAACAATAAATTGTCTGTCACGATCGTTGTAGTGAGGAGACCAAAGCGCAGCGTGATGTGAACACATACTTTTAATGAATGACGAATAAACACAAAGAACACGAAGAACACTAAACAAAACGAACGTGACTGCTATAAACAAAAAGTGCATACATGCAACTTCACAAAGACAATAACCCACAAACCAAACTGGAAAATGGCAACCTAAATAGGATCCCCAATCAGAAACAACGATAAACAGCTGCCTCTGATTGGGAATCAATCTAGGCCACCATAGACCTACATATGTCTAGACTAGATACACACACCTAGACATACAAAAAACCCTAGATAAGACAAAAACACACATACCACCCTCGTCACACCCTGACCTAACCAAAATAATAAAGAAAACAAAGAATACTAAGGTCAGGGCGTGACATTGTCTTGTGCAATGCCAGAATGCCCCCTTTGAATGTTGTCAGCTAAGGGAACGTATTTGGATAAACGTAACCCATTTAACCACTCAGCCCCAAAGTAGATCAGTATATCTAATGACAGTGTTTACTGATCTTTAACAGGTAATACATTCTTGACCCCTAATTAATCATGCTAATAGCGTAGTGAGAATAAACAACACCACCTCTTTAGGGGGTCTGTCTCCGGTTACTAAAATAGCAGTAGCAAGATGCAGAGAGGAGGCGGTAGAGGGGACTGTCTAATTAGGAGACAAGATCAACATGTAAAAGTCATGTGTAAAGGCCACCACTAGTGCAGGGTGGAGGACATGGATTCAGATGTCTGAACTGGTATTCATGTCTACTACAGAATGTGTCAGAGTTAGAATCAAAGCTGCCAAAATGGATGCTCATTCCAAAATAAACATTCTGCATCACTTAGACCTGCAACAGGCGTGCATTCAATGAGCAATTAGCTCTTTCCATTGGTTTAATCCTAACCGTCCAGCTAACCATGTAACTTTCCCTTGCTTCTAAGGTCAGCACACCTCTAAGTCCACTACAGTATCATCAAATCAAATCAAATTGCATTGATCACATACACATGGTTAGCAGATGTTAATGCGAGTGTAGCGAAATGATTGTGCTTCTAGTTCCGACAGTGCAATAATATCTAACAAGTAATCTAACAAATTCACCACGACTACCTTATACAAACAAATGTAAAGGGATGATAAGAATATGTACATATAAATATATGGATGAGCGATGGCCAAACGGCATAGGCAAGATGCAATAGATGGTATAAAATACAGTATATACAGTAGGGCAAAAAAGTATTTAGTCAGCCACCAATTGTGCAAGTTCTCCCACTTAAAAAGATGAGAGAGGCCTGTAATTTTCATCATAGGTACACTTCAACTATGACAGACAAAATGATGGAAAAAAAATCCAGAAAATCACATTGTAGGATTTTTTATGAATTTATTTGCAAATTATGGTGGAAAATAAGTATTTGGTCACCTACAAACAAGCAAGATTTCTGGCTCTCACAGACCTGTAACTTCTTCTTTAAGAGGCTCCTCTGTCCTCCACTCATTACCTGTATTAATGGCACCTGTTTGAACTTGTTATCAGTATAAAAGACACCTGTCCACAACCTCAAACAGTCACACTCCAAACTCCACTATGGCCAAGACCAAAGAGCTGTCAAAGGACACCAGAAACAAAATTGTAGACCTGCACCAGGCTAGGAAGACTGAATCTGCAATAGGTAAGCAGCTTGGTTTGAAGAAATCAACTGTGGGAGCAATTATTAGGAAATGGAAGACATACAAGACCACTGATAATCTCCCTCGATCTGGGGCTCCACGCAAGATCTCACCCCGTGGGGTCAAAATGATCACAAGAACGGTGAGCAAAAATCCCAGAACCACACGAGGGGACCTAGTGAATGACCTGCAGAGAGCTGGGACCAAAGTAACAAAGCCTACCATCAGTAACACACTATGCCGCCAGGGACTCAAATCCTGCAGTGCCAGACGTGTCCCCCTGCTTAAGCCAGTACATGTCCAGGCCCGTCTGAAGTTTGCTAGAGAGCATTTGGATGATCCAGAAGAAGATTGGGAGAATGTCATATGGTCAGATGAAACCAAAATAGAACTTTTTGGTAAAAACTGTGTTTGGAGGACAAAGAATGCTGAGTTGCATCCAAAGAACACCATACCTACTGTGAAGCATGGGGGTGTAAACATCATGCTTTGGGGCTGTTTTTCTGCAAAGGGACCAGGACGACTGATCCGTGTAAAGGAAAGAATGAATGGGGCCATGTATCGTGAGATTTTGAGTGAAAACCTCCTTCCATCAGCAAGGGCATTGAAGATGAAACGTGTCTGGGTCTTTCAGCATGACAATGATCCCAAACACACCGCCCGGGCAACGAAGGAGTGGCTTCGTAAGAAGCATCTCAAGGTCCTGGAGTGGCCTAGCCAGTCTCCAGATCTCAACCCCATAGAAAATCTTTGGAGGGAGTTGAAAGTCCGTGTTGCCCAGCAACAGCCCCAAAACATCACTGCTCTAGAGGAGATCTGCATGGAGGAATGGGCCAAAATACCAGCAACAGTGTGTGAAAACCTTGTGGAGACTTACAGAAAACGTTTGACCTCTGTCATTGCCAACAAAGGGTATATAACAAAGTATTGAGATAAACTTTTGTTATTGACCAAATACTAATTTTCCACCATAATTTGCAAATAAATTCATAAAAAATCCTACAATGTGTAACGGCTTTCTTCCTGGGATGAAGGAGAGGACCAAAATGCAGCGCGGTTATTGTTCAACATGTTTAATACGACGATAAACATTAACAAATAACAAAATAACAAACGTGAAAGCCGAGACAGTCCTATCTGGTGCAGAACACAAACACAGAGACAGGAAACAACCACCCACAATCCCCAACACAAAACAAGCCACCTATATATGATTCTCAATCAGGGACAACGATTGACAGCTGTCTCTGATTGAGAACCATATTAGGCTGGACACAGAAACAGACTAACTAGACACACAACATAAAATTCCCACCCAGCTCACGTCCTGACCAACACTAAACAAGCAAAACACATAAGAACTCTGGTCAGGACGTTACACAATGTGATTTCCTGGATTTTTTTTTCTCATTTTGTCTGTCATAGTTGAAGTGTACCTATGATGAAAATTACAGGCCTCTCTCATCTTTTTAAGTGGGAGAACTTGCACAATTGGTGGCTGACTAAATACTTTTTTGCCCCACTGTACATATGGGATGAGTAACGTAGGATATGTAAACATTATATAAAGTGGCATTATTTAAAGTGACTAGTGATACTTTTATTAAATCCATTTATTGAAGTGGTCAGTGATTTGAGTCAGTATGTTGGCAGCAGCCTCTCTATGTTAGTGATGGCTGTTTAACAGTTTGATGGCCTTGAGATAGAAGCTGATTTTCAATCTCTCGGCCCCAGCTTTGATGCACCTGTACTAACCTCGCCTTCTGGATGATAGCGGGGTGAACAGGCAGTGGCTTGGGTGGTTGTTGTCCTTCATGATATTTTTGGCCTTCCTGTGACATCGGGTGCTGTAGGTGTCCTGGAGGGCAGGTAGTTTGCCACCGTGATGCGTTGTGCAGACCGCATTACCCTCTGGAGAGTCTTGCGGTTGAGGGCGGTGCAGTTGCCGTACCAGGCGGTGATACAGCCCGACAGGATGCTCTCGATTGTGCATCTGTAAAAGTTTGTGAGGAATTTAGATGACAATCCGAATTTCTTCAGCCTCCTGAGGTTGAAGAGGAGCTGTTGCGCCTTCTTCACCAGGCTGTCTGTGTGGGTGAACCATTTCAGTTAATCCGTGATGTGTACACTGAGGAACTTGAAACTTTCCACCTTCTCCGCTACTGTCCCGTCGATGTGGATAGGGGGGTGCTCCCTCTGCTGTTTCCTGAAGTCCACGATCATCTCCTTTGTTTTGTTGACGTTGAGTGAGAGGTTATTTTCCTGACACCACACTCCGAGGGCCCTCACCTCCTCCCTGTAGGCCGTCTCGTCATTGTTGGTAATCAAGCCTACCACTGTAGTGTCGTCTGCAAACTTGATGATTGAGTTTGAGGTGTGCATGACCACGCAGTCATGGGTGAATAGGGAGTACAGGAGAGGACTGAGAAAGCACCCTTGTAGGGCCCCAGTGTTGAGGATCAGCGGAGTGGAGATGTTGTTTCCTACCTTCACCAACTGGAGGAGGCCCGTCAAAGTCCAGGGCCCAGTTGCACAGGGCGGGGTCAAGACCCATGGTCTCAAGCTTAATGACAAGTTTGGAGGGTACTATGGTGTTGAATGCTGAGCTGTAGTCAATGAACAGCATTCTTACATAGGTATTCCTCTTGTCCAGATGGGATAGGGCAGTGTGCAGTGTCATGGCAATTGCATCATCTGTGGACCTATTGGGGCGGTAAGCAAATTGGAGTGGGTCTGGGTGACAGGTAGGGTGGAGGTGATATGATCCTTGACTAGTCTCTCAAAGCACTTCATGATGACAGAAGTGAGTGCTACGGGGCGATAGTCATTTAGTTCAGTTACCGTAGCTTTCTTGGGAACAGAAACAATGGTGGCCATCTTGAAGCATGTGGGGACAGCAGACTGGGATAGGGATTGATTGAATAAGTCTGTAAACACACCAGCCTGCTGGTCTGCGCATGCTTTGAGGACGCGGCTAGGGATGCCGTCTGGGCCGGCAGCCTTGCGAGAGTTAACACGTTTAAATGTTTTACTCACGTCTGCCATGGAGAAGGAGAACCCAGGGTCTATGGTAGTGGGTCGTGTTGGTGGCACTGTATTGTCCTCAAAGCGCGCCAAGAAGTTGTTTAATTTGTCTGGGAGCAAGACGTCAATGTCCGCGACGGGGCTGGTTTTCTTTTTGTGATCCGTGATTGTAGTGGGTAAATTCCCAATCTGGCCCTCAAACCA
The DNA here is from genome assembly GCF_016432855.1 of Salvelinus namaycush. NCBI lineage: Eukaryota > Metazoa > Chordata > Actinopteri > Salmoniformes > Salmonidae > Salvelinus > Salvelinus namaycush. The sequence goes on from NC_052344.1 coordinate 14,013,091, forward strand.
TCACGGTCACCTAATAATCCCCAGTTTACAATTGGCTCATTCATCCCCCTCCTCTCCCCTGTAACTATTCCCCAGGTCGTTGCTGCAAATGAGAACGTGTTCTCAGTCAACTTACCTGGTAAAATAACGGATAAATAAATAAAATAAAATAAATTGTCTGTAGACCCTGCCACATACCTCTTGTGTTTGAATTGCGACTCCAATTTGCCTCTATACTGATGCTTTGCTTGTTTGATTGCCTTGCGGAGGGAATAACTACGCTGTTTGTATTCGGTCATGTTTCCACTTAAAACCATGACCTAGGCCTTCAACTAGATGGATGGTGAGATGGAGGAGAAATCGAGGGACAGTTGCTTTAGTTTGAGACGACCATGTGGGACATGAAGAAGAAAATGATCTGAAGACGAAGGATGGAGGTGATGGAGGTGAACACAGAAGCAAGCAAGGACATGGCTTTTTAAAATGGTTGGATAGCAGTACATATGGTCAAAGCTCTCAAGGATGCTAGTCTTATCAGAAGTCTCTGGAAGCTACTGCAATTTGGCAAGTTGAGAATCTTGAGCAATTCGGTTAGGTGTGAGTAGGACGAATGTTCATTGTTAAATTAATCATACGTTTTTGTAGCCACAAGCTTCCCAGTAGCCCACAGTTGTTTTGTTTCCAAGAAAACCAGGGTGTGAGTAAGAAGCATGTTCATTGTTAAATGAATCATGGGTTTTTGTAGCGATAGGCTACACAGCTGTAGTCCACGGTGGTTCCTTTGGAAACGGTCAAAGAAGAAGTACACACATGCTCCTCCTCAAATCATCTCTGCAGTCCAATGCTGGATGTCTTTTCAATCTAAGATGGCCGCCAGAAAGGCATGAGCTGTGTTCGAATACTCATACTAACCACACTAACCGTACTATTTGTGATGTGAATTGAGTATATAGTATGTTTATTGGTCATAGTATGGATATAGTTAGTATGCCAAAAGTTCCCGGATGTCGCCAAAATATGAAGTATACAGGCAGAGGACACTATTTCCGTACTTTACGGCCCATAATGCAAATATTCAGGAAATGGGCGTGGCTTCACATCGTTTTGAGATTTGAAGAAAATGGCGGAAAATATGCAGCTGAAGTACAACGAGAGCGGATACAAATTCATTGCTTTAACTAATTATGACAAATGTTAAGAAAAGTTTGAGCAATGAAATAAAGTAATGACTTTTCAAATAAGTTACCTTACACGTTATGTTGACTGACAATTTGTTAGCTACGCTATCCTTACGAACCACATAGCATATCATTACAGCAGTATGTACTGGTATGTCAAACTTGCCAGTATATTAACTATAGGCTATCTAACTACCCAGCGTTTGTTGACTTGATTATTCCAGTCATTCTTAGCTTTGCTAAATGCTATAGTCGTTGTGTGTTCTCAATGGACGTTCGGGTGCTTTCGTATATTCGGTCTGGCTATCTACTCCGATTTCAGAGCACTCTCGTCTGAGTGTACCAGAATGCAGAATAATGAATTTAGGAGCGCTCAACACCCCTTTGAAAATGGCCGGTGTCAGTAAACGTTGGCAAAACACCCGTTGAAAATGGCCGGTGTCAAGTAAACGTCGGCAAAAAAAGCGTAATTAAATTGTTGCCAGAGAGCGAAACGCTCTGAATTTACAAACGGACAATCTGACAACGCTATGAATTTACAAGCACACTCTGGCACTCCACATTGAATTTAAGAACACACCCGAAGTTGTAAAATGTCTAACTAGTCATTTGTTATGCTAACTAGCTAGCAAGAGGTTACATAGCAACAGCATCAACTTCCGGTAGACAGGCGAAGAGCTAGTACGCTCAACTGAAAGCATACTGTTCGTTTATAGTATACTAAAATGAACTAATAGTATATAGTGTGTAGTATATACTCATGAAGTATGTAGTATACAGTATGTTAGTATGGGTATAGCCGAACACAGCTATGGTTTCCACTAGTAACCACAGCCACAAAGTCAAAATTGGCTATATCGTAAAAATATATGAAAACAAAAATTACTTATTTGGTCTTAATTTAAGGTTAGGGTTAGGCATAAGGTTATCAGTGTTGTTAAGGTTAGGTTTAAAATCACATTTTAAGAAGATATTTTTTGGAAATGGGTGGGGTTTATGATTTTGTGGCTGTGGTAACTAGTGGCGACTGAAAGACATGTGCGTGGAGACACACATGGGACTGTGATCAATTGAATCCAGACGACAGCCCTGCAGTGACGCAAGAGTTGAACATAAACAAAGAAAGGTGAAATTGGAAAACCATTACAATGTCAGTCTTCTTCAGCAATTTCAACAAAATCTTCTAGAAGAGCCATTGTCTTGAAACGTGTACTGTAGATGCAGTGCAGTCTGCAGATGGATAGTTTGATATGGAAGGAGATGAAGAGCCCTTTGAAGTGTGTGAAGATAAATGGAGGGAGGAGGAGAAGGAGGGGGTCTGACGGCACTTGAGTGATTTACAGTGGGGATCAGAGGAGGTTGGCGGGAGGAGTTATAGGAGGACGGGCTCATTGTAATGGCTGGAATGGAATGAATTGAACAGAGTCAAACATGTGGTTTCTATATTTTTGATGTGTTTGATACAGGTTCAATGAGCCCGTCCTCCCATATCTCCTTCCACCAGCCTCCTCTGCTGGGGACATATGGAATTCATTGGACTCACGTCTGCCTCACCTTACTTTCCTCTATTATGGTAGCATGTGTTTACCATGAAGAGGCAAATCAGGTTAGGGATTAGGGGCTAGGCACTCTCCACGGGCTCGGAAGAAAGCGGATGTTTACGGTTTTCAGGAATACGGTATTTTCAACCTAACTTCCGTTTCCCCTGAAAAACGGATGTGGGGACTCAGGAGTCTTCTTACACCTGCTACGTTATGTTAGGGGCTAGGGGTCAATTTGGGATTCAGCATAGGCTGTTTTATAATCCTTTTCTGGTCCACTAAGACCTCGTCACTTTTTCCGAGACCCTATTTAAGGTTTCATGCTGCAGCATAATAATTGGCAGCTGGCTCTGGCTGCAGACAGATTTTTTCCACACACTTTCTTTACCATTCCAGGAACCTTTTGTTTTAACTTGTATCCACTTCGCTTTTTTGTTAGTAGGGGAAAGGAAGAAAGGGAGGTGGTTGTTTGGTGGAGAGGGAGGAAAAATGACAGATATATATGATGCCATGTGTCCTTTGTGAGGCTTCGCATCCTTATTCACGCACGAGGCGGACCTCGTATCCCAGACTGCACTGGTGCACCTGTGACTGGTTAGGCAGAGCCCATAATTCTCAGATTCCATGCATTAAAAACTCATGTTGATGCCATCGTCTTTGTATACTACAGTGTGACTTCAGTTTGGGCAGCTGCCTTCTGTCAATCTGGGACCACAGTCATCTGAAGAAGCAGAAGCTTTCCCACCCCTTTCCCTCGCTCTCTCTTTCTCTCACTCTCTTTATCTCCCCCTCCCTCTCCCTTTCTCCCTCGTTCTCCTCCCTCTCTCCAGAGACATCTGGCTTTTGAGCAACCACAGTCTTCTTACCTGCTGACCTTCCATCCCACACGCAGAGGGAGAGAGAGAGAGGAGAGAAAGGTAAGAGGAATGGACTCTTGTCATTTCCTGAAGGGTTCCTGCTCGGTTGTCCCTAGGTATTTGGTCTTTCCATGCTGGGATTAATAGCTATCCCAGTCCCAGCTAAACTCTGGGGGAGGATTGTGTGTGGTACAGGGTTAACTTGTTGTCACTTGACAAGGGAAAGGAGTGGAGAGATTTTTGTACTTCGAAGTTATCTGATGCTTTTCATGTTGCGTTGGACAATGTGTTGTTCTTATACTGCACCATGACATGAATGCATTTATAAAATGAATACACTGTATTGATGCACAGTATTGTTAGTCAAAGTCTTGCTAGTCAAAGGCATTAATGTGTTTGCATTTGCAGTACGGTATTATCATGTGATTACTTTAAATCAACACATTGAGTTAAATCATCTTAAAAGTGTCAATATGTTATGATGATATTTATTGCCTTTATTTGTTGACATTATTTAGTGTGTGTTCACTGAAAAACCTGCATTGTTGATTCATAGATAGTTTTGAGTATTTACAGTAGGGATCTGCCTCTTTTTTTAAAGAGATTTGCAGTTCACTGGTATTACCAGATTGCTGCATTAGGGTGATTCATGAATAGTTTTGGTCAATTGAGCTTTTTCAATAGATGTTTTTTCTCTCTCAGGGAACCCTAGTAGCCTGAGATGAATGTTTCTAACTTGGAATCTGTAACAAGTCCATTCTTAACCAGTTTATGTCGTCTATCATGCAATCGAAATGTCATGTATTTAACTGTTCAAATAGAGTTTGTTCTCTGTAGATTTTAAAATCAAAGTAAAGGTAAGACTATGTATGAAATGTTCAAGATGTGGTAGACAAACTTTTGCTGACTTTCTCCCCGTTTCACTTTACGTTTTTTTCTTTGTCTCCCTTTCTCCCTCTGTCTGTTTTCCTCTCCCAAGTACAGTTATGTTTCCCCTCCGTGTCCCCATCTTTGCCGTGCTGGTCAGCCTGACCGTGGGTCAGTACGATGACTACGACTACCAGCCGGCTTCCCAGTACGGCCCGTCCAGCGCCAACTGTGCCCAGGAATGCGAGTGCCCCATCAACTTCCCCACTGCCATGTACTGTGACTCCCGCAACCTTAAGTTTGTGCCCATTGTGCCCTCAGGCATCAAGTACCTGTACCTGCAGAACAACCTGATCGAGGAGATCAAGGCTGGGGTCTTCGACAACGTCACGGCTGAACTCCGTTGGCTGGTCTTGGACCATAACCAGATCACCAATGACAAGGTCGCCAAGGGAACCATCGACAAGCTGACCGGACTTCATAAGATCTTGTTCAGCTTCAACAAACTGACGGAAGCTGTGATCCCTCCCTCCAAATCCTTGGAGGAGCTGAAGATGATGAACAACCAGCTGTCCAAGTTCCCCGCAGGGAGTCTGGCCGGCATGCAGAACCTGACCTCGGTCCACCTCCAGAACAACGAGCTGACCTCTAAAGCTCTTAACGGGGTCTTCAAGGGCCTCAACAAGCTGGTGGCCATAGACTTGACCAACAACAAGCTGAAGAAGCTGCCCTCAGGCATGTCCAGTTCGCTGGAGATCTTCTATGGCGATCACAATGACATCAGCAGCATCGCAGCCGGGGACCTCAAAGAGCTGCCCAAGCTGGCGTACCTGAGGTTGGCCTACAATCAGATGACGGATGCAGGGATTCCGGCGGGCGTGTTCAATGTGACGAGCCTGATCGAGCTGGATCTGTCCTACAACAAGCTGCAGTCCATCCCTGAGATCAACGAACAGCTGGAGCATCTCTATCTGCAGGTCAACGAAATCAACAGTGAGTGATTTTCTTTGTATTTCCTCTTTTCTCTCATTCTCTTTTCTCTGCCCCCTTTCTCTTCTCTCTATTTTCTCTATTCTCTTTTCTCTCTTTCAACATTCTCTTTCCGTTCTCTTTCTCTATTTCGACATTGCAATTACAAATAAATCTAAATCAGTCATATCCATCCTCAAGTCTGCCTCCAGCAAGTGTCAGGCAATCGGTGTAGGATGTGTACATACAGTAGGAAATGTTGAATCAAGTATGAGTCAGTTCACCAAACCCCTTCCCTCCCTTCCAGAGTTCAACCTGGAGAATATTTGCAAGTTCTCTGGCCCTCTGAACTACTCCAGACTGAAGCACCTGCGTCTGGATGGGAACAACATCACACATGCCGACCTACCCCATGACTCCTCCAACTGCCTGCGCCAGGCCTCCGACATCATCTTCGACTAAGGACCCTCCCCTCATCCGCAAGTCTCCCTCTGTGACCCTCCCCCGGCACCACGACCTACCCTAAACAATAGGCACAATGTGGTTATATTCCAATTTCTACAATAGCATACTACTCAGAGTATATGCCCAATATGTTTCTTTATTCTAAGTGGAATGCTAGTGTGGATAATGAACCCGAAGCGACAGTGTTTGCAACAACCCTAAATACGTATCCTTCCCCCTACCGGCGAAATCGAGGTCACCTCTGTCAACTCATCGGTAGTCCTTTCTGTAAACACAGACTATGAAATAACAAACCAACAAAGGTTAGAAACCCCGGAGAGACCTTTTATTTTGCAGTGCATCATGGTATTCTCATGACAACCATAGGGTATTTTGGCCGTAGCAAATGGCTGGCCCTGTACCAATAGTTTTACTCAAATTTGCGGCAAATCAAACAATCGGCCACAATATAATGTAATGGTGCCTCGTAAAAAGCACTTGCACTGTACTTGTCTGTACTTGTTTCAAACAACAGGTGCCTTTTCTTGTGCAAAAGAGACAATATAGGAACATAGTGATTCCTGAATGAAGTGCTTTTAATGAAAAAGCAGCTCACACACTTCAAACATTCCAAAAGTAGTACTTGTTTTCAGACAAGTACATTGAGGAATATGGGAATAAATCTCACTTGCAAATAAATGCATTTCCCATTCCTCTATTGTATGTTTGTCATGATGTTTTTGAAAGGTTTCTTGTATTTAGTCAGTACACTCCCAGAATCATATTGCTGTGCAAAAGACCTGCAGGTAAGGAATAAAAGTATCTAAGAGAGCTGTGTTGTGTACTCTGGTGTAATGTCTACTGGGGAAATATTGAACAGTGGAACTCTTTTGGAACCAAATTAAAACTCATATGTCATGCCAAAAGCTGTGGCATATTACCCATCTTTCTGTATGAATGTTGGGGGGAAAGTTATTAATAATCCTTATCGACAAGATTAAAAGGCTTGACACTGAATAGCTCTGCTGAAGTAATTTACTGTTTTTAATGAGTTATTATGCAGTTAAATAAGAGTCAATCGCCCATTCATTGCAGATCACCGTTGTTATGCCGACCTTTATAGAACATTTGCATTGCTTGCATGCATCTCATGGTAACTCTGTATGATAATAAAAGCTAGCATTTTAACTTTTTGTCCATTCATGGTTACCTTGTTTGCCATGTTTGATGTGTGCTTTTGCCCGTATAGCTTTATCAGAATAACAACAATTTGTTGTGACGCTAACTTTATCTTGCTCTGTTGTGGCAACGTTGGTGGAATGTCATGTGCTATTTGGGCAGAGTATATCCAGATTTATTTTCATTATGGCTTTTGACTCAGTAATCGCTGGTGAATTTACTGTGAGAACATAACATACATTTGAATAAACTACATTTCCAATACTCATGTGTGGTAAATGTTTGTTTTAAACCTATAATACTCAGTCGTAAATTCAGCAGAAGATTTTTTTTAATGACTACATTTCCTGAGGGAACAGACAGTAAATGTGTCTACAGTATGACAACATACACAAAACACGTGACAAGAAGAAAGAGATCTATCTAGTCTCTTACCCCTCAGGCCCTACACTGACACATGTATGTTGCTTCTTACTTTAAGCTTTCCTGAGTGGTTTGTGTTTTAGAGGTTAATGTGTTGTGTTTGGGCCTGCACCACGATGGTTGGCAACTCTCTTCCTGCAGGAAATGGGTTTTCTCCCAGTGTCATGCTGTGTCTCTGCACATGAATATCAAGTTGAACATTCTGATCTGTTCCATATTCTCCTTGGGTGGGTGGGTGGGTTTGGTGGATGGGTGGGAGGGGGGGTGGGAGGGTGGGTTTGGTGGATGGGTGGGAGGGGGGGTGGGTAGGTCGGTGGGTGGGAGGGAGGGAGGGAGGGAGGGAGGGAGGGAGGGTGGGTGGGTGGGTGGTTGGGTGTAGTGCCAGTGCAGGCATGTAGGTATGTAGATCCTATGGTCCTGGAGGGCTGCAGGGATTGCAGGGGTTGACTGGAAACCAGAGCTGAAATGCTCAGTTGAGGTAGCTGTAACTATCCACACGGTTAGCTTTGATGTGATGATGTGTGGTTAACAGGTTTTTGGTGTTCCTTACATGGTGATTTGACAGAAGGATGCCTGCAGCAGTAAGTAACGCCAAGCAGGTCAAGCAGCCACTTGGGTGATGTTTGGCGGCCATTTTGTGCCAGAACACTCAGTGCTTTGAGAGTCATTTGTGCAGTGTGCACCACCTCCAACACAGGATCATAACTAAAGTATGGCCCAGTGGTGATTTTCCATCAGAATGACATAAACACGTAAGCCAGTGCCTACGTGTTCCAACAGGTGTACACGTAGGCACTGGTTGTTTTTACAGATGGTTTTGCAGATGTTGACAACCTCTCTGAAGTGTCCAGGGTGGGTGGGACTGGGGGAGTCCATTTGGGACAGGGAGAGGGGATTTCAGGGAAGAGCTGATGAATGAGCAGAACCAGTGGACTAATGCGTTTCTCACATTGTACCAAGCTGTAATCCCATACACTCCTCATCTTTTTCAAAGACCAGACATGGCAAATTCCTGGCGCAGACAGTCCACAGAAAAAATATACTGTCCAGAGTGAGGAACGTTGGACTCATTTGGTGAAGCAATTCTTCCAGTTCAAACGCTGAGGCTGAGAAATCACCGTGCCGGTGAAAGTGCCGGTGTTGCGGGAGGGATACTTTTAAACATTTACTCCCTCACGTGGAAATATGCATCTGTTGGTTTTCTTGTGTGGTTTTATATGGAAGACATTTCTGTTTTAATGTGTAGTAGGAGTGAACTGTTAGCATGCTGCCTATGTAAAGTCGTATTTGGGATGGGATCTGTGCTGGGATCAGTGGTGTCGGCTAACTCGTGCATGCCTAATTAGAGCAGGCACTTTCTACAGGCTCCAGGTCAGCTAATTAGCTTAACGTCTTTAGCGAGTATCACTGAACGGGTTGCCAGACGCTCCATTTTTCCAGCCTGTTACTCGTAATAAGATCCCGCTGTTATAGTCAATCACACCTTGCAATTGCTCCTCTTGCACAAATAATATCGTTGAGAGGGCTATATTATATTTGACACAGTGGTTTTCTTTCACTCTAGGCTGAGTGCTACTCTGCCGGTGCTTCTATATGTCTAGTCACTCTAGAATATTCCTGGATATTCTTTGACCTAAACAAGAGACCTACCTCAAATGACGTCCTACAGAAATTTGAACCAATTGAAGCATGGGCGGCAGGATTTATAAAACCCCTAAATTACCTAGATGACATGTATCATATTAGTCTTTACAATATTGCTCACGTCTTACTGTGTTCTTGCACAACCATTCTTACTGATCCCAAATCCAATATAATATCCTCCTCTTCCTCCTCGCCATTCCTCCGTTGGAGAATAGCTTGGAGCTCTTGCTGCCGTGTCTAGACAATAAAGCCCTTCATAAAGTCATGGCCCGCACTTCCTCTTCCCTGCCTTTGGAAATGTTTCATGAAAGTTTAATCAGCTGCCTGGCCAAGGACGTTCGGCTCAAAGGCCCATCCTAGGCACCTTCTCCAGCTGTTCTCACTCTGCTCTTTCTTTCCTCCTCTGGTAAATGTTTTTGTCTCCCCTCTCTCCCTCCCTCCTTTCTCTATTTTCTTTGTCTGAAAAGTCAATTCCTGGGATCATCAACTAGATTCAGCCATGGGACGATTTTTTTCTTGAGCGGATGGTCGAGGGGCTGGAATATAATTACAAATCATTTGTAGACTGCAAATTGATTGCAAGAAGCCCAAACAGATATAATATTTGACTAAAGCAAAATAATTTGAAATATTGCTTACATTTGTATACAATCTGTGTGTCTCTGTACTATGCATGAGAATACTTGGGAAGAGATTTCCTAAATTAAAATAACTGATTTCCTGGTGTTTTTATATTCTTATATCCAACAATGAAAATACATTTTGCTCAGAAAAGTTTTCTCCCTACTCCCTACTCTGTTTCCCATATCCCTCTATTCTCTCGCCCCCTCAATTCTCCATCTCCCCTTTTTGTTCTCCCTCTCTCTCTCCACAGAGAGCAGGATCCAGATGTTGGGTCCAGATGTCCCCGCTCTGCTCCTGTCCTCCCTGGGCCTGCCCTGTTTATCACACACACAGAGAGAGAGAGAGAGAGAGAGAGAGAGAGAGAGAGAGAGAGAGAGAGAGAGAGAGAGAGAGAGAGAGAGAGAGAGAGAGAGAGAGAACAGAATACATAAACAGAGGGCCTGAAGGGATGAAGGGGGAGAGTAGAGAGAGAGGTAGAGTGCTGCAGTATTAACCCTGTCAATGTTCTTTGTGTGTGTGCATGCATGTTGCTCTGTTTGTGTCACTAAGTGCTTGTGAGTGTCAGTACTCAGTAGCATTACATTCTTGGTTATCAAGATGCCTGAACGATTCCTAAGCTCCACTCAGTCCTGGACTGACACTATGATAAACATAATCTATGAAGAGGTCATGTGCATTGCTATGGCGATGATGATGGGGTACAGGCCGACGTTCCAGCTAGGGCCGGAACAATACCAATATCACCATATTGTTTCCATGACAAAAATTAAAACACAAAGCAGACCAAACTCTTTGGTCCTTTAAAAACCTGCTGTATGCTGGGCTGGTGAAAAGTAGCCAATGAACACTCCCGAAAAGACAATCCCCACAAACCCATACCCCCATCCTCACCCGTACACCCCACCCTCACACACACCCCCACCCTCACCCACACACACACCCTCACCCTCACCCGTACCCCCCACCCACCCTCACACACACCCCCACCCTCAACCCTCAACCATACCCCCACTCTTACCCCACCACCCTCACACACACACCCTCTCTCTGCTCCACCAGTAGATGTCAAAGGTACAGCCTTGAGGAAATAATATTAAAAACAATACAGAATCTAATAGGGCTTTCTCTCTCTCTCCTCCTTGGTCGCAGGGAGCAACTGAGACTGTTAGAGCACTGTGGACCAGCACCAGAGAAGAGTACTGGAGGACCAGACGACCACTACTACCCCTGAGCCAAGCATCACCTGGCCATACACTACCAACAAACACCGTTTGGAGAAGCAGGTATTGTTTTTCCTGAAGAGAGGTGAAAGGCTAAAAGGGGTGTGGATGGGTCATCCTTTTCGGTTCTTTTCTTTTGGGGGGCATTATTTACATCTGGAGAGACTGATATGAGAAGTATTTTGGTCTTTACCTTTGATCTTGTGCTGCGTGCCAGTTTCTATTCCAAAAACGAACAATGCGTTCAAGAGATCTAGCTGTATTTTGTGCAGTTTGCTGCCGTCTTGCAGGGGGTGTGCCATTCAATTAGAATTAGAACAGGTTTTTGGCACAAGTGTACTCACAGATTGTTTCTTAGTTAAATGTCTCCCTTGAAAAGTATGTTTTGAAGTTTGTTATTGGAAAGAAATAATGCAGTAACAGATTGATTATGATAGCAGTGGAAGAGTTTATAGAAATGTTTGTGGTCATACACACATCCTTAAAAACGTAGGTGCTGGGCTAAAGAATTCAACTTGAAAAGAACAGAGGCCTGCATAATGAATATGCTCCCAATTTACCACCTTTTACTGGCAGCGGTTCAATCCATCACTGAACTTTGTCAGGTCGAAAGCAGGTGGTAAATTGAGAGCATATTCAGTGTGCGGGCCTCTGTTCTTTTCAAGTGGAAGAGTTTATTCCATAATCAGTCTCTTGTAAATATCCATAGATACTATTGGAAAATCTGCAGAGATCAAAACGGCATCATGTTTGATATTCCAATGCCAGACAGTTCTGCTTTCCAGAGCCGTGTAGTCTTATGTAGACACAGGGCTTGTTTAACACAGCTGTAACTGAGTCCATTTCATTTCAGCGCAGTCAACAAGTAGAACTGAACCCAACTGAAGTCCGTTCAAACACAGTTCCTTTAACTAATTAACATAGCTGGCTTTGACTGGAAACCTCTTCCAGGAAATTCACATTATCATACTCCTTCCCATGCTTCCTTTCAGATTGTCAAACAGGAAAGTGGCCAACATTTGTTTTCAATCCTGTTTTGTTCCATTCTGCAACACAGTGAGAAGCCCTGAGTCACAAGTTAATACAGTGAGATTATGAAAACTTGGTTGTCGCTTTGCCATTAAATCAATAGTAATGTAGTTATACTAATGAAAATCCTAATTGGTGGATTCCCTTGTGGTGCATATCTGCAGTCTAATCTTTCATTTGATTAGAGACATCTGATTTCCATCAAGACAAGGTAAAAACATGACTGAAGTATTGCCAAGTTACTGTAGTTGGTTTGCAGTGCAGAACACTTCATTAATTGTTATTGTGTGTCGATTTCATGCACATTTCTCATGACCAGTTGTATAATATAGTTACTGCTGATGTGTAAGTGCCTCTAAAGAGAAACAGATGATTTTTGTAATTAAATGTAACCCTTATTTTATAATGTAAGTTGACTGAGAACACATTCTCATGTACAGCAACGACCTGGGGAATTGTTATAGGGGAGAGGAGGGGGGATGAATGAGCCAATTGGAAGCTGGGGATGATGTGTAGATGTGGAGCACAATGACCACACCTCTCTCCATCTTTATTGATATACCAGCTCTGCTAGACTGCTACCACTATAGAGTGGTGGGCGCACGCCAAGGGTGTCTTTTCAACAGCAAGGTGTTTTGTGATGGAGATGGAGGTCAAACAAACTGTAGACCGTTATCTGAGAGCATGTCAGATGAGATGCTGCATATGCCAAACCAGAAACTCACATATTTTCAATAAGTGGACATGACGTAAACAATATGCATCACTGATTTGCAACTTCCAGGTTTTGAAAACAGCTAAGTCTTTTTAGGAGTTTTCTATTTTTGAGTGAGAGCAACATGGTGTCTGTTCCCATTGAGGTAAAAGAACCTGTGAGGAGATAGGCACCGTGATTGACGCACAGCCACTGTTCATTCGTTTACCTTGCGTTTTACACTTTGACCTTTGAAGTGTTGTCAGTTTAAATGTGTTTGGGATTTAAGGTAGCTAAATTCTCTAATGGGTTAGAGTGTTTCTACCTCTCGCATTGTGTTGAGGAGTGACTATATTGTGCGCTAGCAGCTTGCCAGACACGAGACGATCCCTATTGGTCTCTCGCGGCACATCTTGGATCAAGGCTAGCTCCAACCTGGACAAGCCAATCAGATGGGATTATCCCAAGGTATTAGGTGGGCCTATGGCAGCTTCAAAGGAAATGAGAATGAGCAAAACAAAATGACCTACCCACCCCAACTTAACTAGCTAGCCCAACCCCAATGCTAACTTGAGAACACTTTGCCAGCCCAGTCTACACCTTTTAAATCCCCTTATTTTCACTCTAACCCCACCCCATTAAGTCTCATGTCTGGACAGACCGATGTGTACTTAATTGTACTGGGTTTGATGTCTTTTAAGGTCAGAGTCTGATTGTGTCCGATTGTGCTAGAAGATTGTTGGGTGGGTCCGCATCAGAAAGGATTTAAACAAATCTGAATCATTAGCAAAAGCCAATTTGTTCCCACAGTGTATAATTTGTTTGCAGTTCTCTGAATTCCAATTCAGAGAACACCAAGAACACCAAAAGAACACCAAGGACTGAAAGACATTGTCAAAGCCATACGTTGTGAGTAGGATAATCCTATTGCCGTGAGTTGGCCCAAAAGAGGGCCATCAGCATATCCCTTATCATGCCAACACAAGGAGACACTGTGACCATATTTCTCCTGGGTTTTTATGGCCAAGTCACTATTATGAGGAACACATGGATTGCTATTGCACCATTCTGCACAGAAAAATGAGGAGAAGACGTAGATTTGTTTCTTTCAAACAGAGTTGAGTTGTTCCATTTAGACATCTCTGCCTGATTAGCGCTAAGAACATTAGAGATCTCAGCAGGACATTTACCTGAAGGACATAAACAGAGAGATGGTGCCAAGTGCCAACTGTGGGAGAACGAGGAGTGGACAGAAGGGTTAGGGTGGTGTCATAGTGAGTATAGGCCCGTATTAGCCTGATTTTGAAGTGGGCCAAGTCTCAAGGCCTCAGCTACCACACCGCCGCAGGCTTAACAGGGAAAAAGTCACCGCATGGATTATGACCTCTGATTACAGGCCTCTGATTGGCCGAGAGGAACTACAGTGTGACTGTCAATGAAAGGTTCCCACCAACTGAATGAAGACACCGATGGTACAAATACAGGGGAGGTGAGTGGTGTTTCTCTGAGTTTGGGACTGCAGTTGCTACCACATTTCTTGAGCAAGGCAGAAACAGGGCGCAAAGACAGACTTTGGAAAATCTCTTGAACTCAAAGGTATGTGTGGTTCTAGGGGACGATTAAATTGGGTTTCCAGTTTGAGGAAAAGTAGGTATAGACGGGACTTTGCTTGCAAACTAATGGTCACAAAGACAATGTGAGTTCGGTTTTGGGAGGTGACAGTTGAGGCACATTGAGTGGCTGGACCTTTATTTGGCGATTTTCTGCGTTCATTTGTACTAAACTGTAGGCAATCTTGCACTGAAAAGCCAGAGCTTGTGAATGGCTTTGAGGCTTTGAACGAGTGAGGCTCTGGAGAGATTCCAGTTATGGTCTTTAAGGCAGTTTGTTTAACAGGAAAGTAACTTTTCCTGACCTTGGCCAAACTACATACAAGCAGCTATAATTATGGTCAGGTGGAAAGTTTAACCCAACAGTTGGGTCTCTAAGGTTAGAGGCATGGACACGTGGTGTTCCATAGATCTTTGGCCCCATACAGTGAGATACGAGGTGCCAGGGGCCCCAGAACCAGGTGAGCGGGCCAAGTCTTTGAAGTGGGCCCAGCCATGGCATAACCAGGCCTGTTGAAAATTAGTTCCAGACCAAAGTGTGGAGCACACACCAAGAATTTAAACCAGCACCAGATGATAGTTGAGAGGAATCAAGCATTCTGGGACAGGATGGGTGGATGTGCTATTGCAGAGTTTAGATGCCTCTGGTTTATTGTCTGCCTCTGTCAATCTCTTTGTCTCTGTCTCGCTATCATCCCCAGTTCCTCTTTTCTCCATGTTTGTTCTCGTCTATGTAGGTTAATTCCACTTTCTCTGTCATGATTGCGTGGAGAATGTAACTGCTTTAATACACATCTGTATACTGTATGTATAAATGCTTATATGGCATTCCACGGTTAGGTGTGTTGGTGAGTATTTTAATTCATTACCAATGTCAGGTGTAACAGATTGTGCTTCATCCACAACAGAGTCAGATGGATTTGGTTTGCTCTGTGTTTTACTCCTAAAGGAGCACCCAACCTCAGGCCAACCTCAACTGCCTCCTGCATGTGCCGATTTTACAGATTAGCATCCAATCAGAAGTATTCGCGTAAGGCCATTAGTTGACCTGGCAGTGCATCCTGTCCTTAAGAAAGCTTATAATCTCCCATGGACCCAGTGGACAGCTGGCCTGACCACATGATGTGCCAACGCTCATTAACTTCATGTAAACTCGAATGCTAATGACCTTGCGTCAATGCAGGAGATTTGACGCAAGCTACGGCTAGTTTGGGCTAGTCATTGATGGAAGGCCTGGCAGTTTTTTCAATAAGGGACTAAATTAATAAGACACCTGGAATCATTGTTGTTTACATGTGAATGAACTTAAGGCAGCTTGATGAACACTTGCACACTTAATGCACCATGTCCAAATAAGCTTATCTGTACTTGAAAGCATTTAATCTAAAATAAGGTGAGAGGAAACGAGACTCGCCTATAAAAAAACAGGATAGGTCACAATGAAGTGCTAACACCTAGTTCTCAAGCCGGTCCATGTTGAGTTATCTTGGAACATACAGAGATCATCATCTGTGTATTTGGGTCGGTGTGTTTGTTCAACCATGTTCTTAATCTTGTCTTCAGGGTTTGTGTCTGTGCCTGTATCTGTGTCTGTGTTTTGCATAAGAGTCAGTCTCATCTCATGTGTTTTCTCTCTCCTCTACCCCAGGCTGAGTGTTAAGATGGCGCTTCTCCTGGCCCTTTCCTCCGTCCTGTTTCTGGTCGGTCCCGCTCTGGCCCAGAGCCCGGACATGTCCTACGAAGACTATATGGCCCAGTTACAAGCCTGTCCCAAAGAGTGCCGCTGCCCGCCCAGCTTCCCCAACGCCGTCTACTGCGACAACAAGGCTCTGAAGCGCATCCCCACCATCCCCCCACACACCTGGTATCTGTAC
The DNA here is from genome assembly GCF_016432855.1 of Salvelinus namaycush. Lineage (NCBI taxonomy): Eukaryota > Metazoa > Chordata > Actinopteri > Salmoniformes > Salmonidae > Salvelinus > Salvelinus namaycush. The sequence goes on from NC_052344.1 coordinate 14,029,223, forward strand.
CTGCAGAACAACCTCATCGACGTACTGTCAACAGATGCTTTCCGCAACGCCACGCAGCTGCGCTGGATCAACCTCAACCGCAACCGCATCACCAGCGAGGGCATGGAGGAGGGTGCCCTGGCCGCCATACCCCGCCTGGTCCACCTCTACATGGATGACAACCTGCTGAGCTCTGTCCCAGCCAACCTGCCCGCCAGCCTGGAGCAGCTGCGCCTCTCCCGCAACCGCATCTCCAAGATCCCCGCCGGGGTGTTCTCAGGTCTGGATCGGCTGACACTGCTGGAACTGCAGGGGAACAAGCTCCAGGATGACGCAGTGACCGAGGTGAGCCTGAAGGGCCTGAGCAACCTGGTCCAGATCAACCTAGCCAAGAACCAGCTTACCACCATGCCCCTGGGCCTTCCCATCACCATCACCCAGCTCTTCCTGGACAACAACGCCATTGAGAAGATCCCAGCTGACTATTTCAAGGGTCTACCGAAGGTGGCCTTCCTCAGGCTCAACCGCAACAAGCTGGGAAACGGCGGGCTGCCCAAGAACGTGTTCAATATGTCCAGCATCCTGGACCTGCAGTTGTCCCATAACCAGCTAACTCAGGTTCCTATGATCCCCTCAGGCCTGGAACACCTCCACCTGGACCACAACCAGATTAAGAGTACGTTTTTGACACAGTTCTAGTTTCATTGATACATTGACTAACTGACTGGATGGTTAACTGATGATTGGTTTAAAATCCAGATAATTGTATTATTATAATCCGTGGAAAATGTCTTTGATGAGTTGTAGGACTGTTTTGCTAAGATGGTGTATTTGCAATTGCAGGTGTGAATGGATCTGATATCTGCCCTGTGTCGGCTGATGCTCTGGAGGGCTATGTCACTGAGACCGCTCCTAAACTCCGCTACCTCCGTCTCGATGGCAATGAGGTCAAGCCACCGATACCCAGAGACCTTATGGTGTGCTTCCGTTTCCTCAGGTCCATCGTCATATAAGAAACACACTTCCACCAGCCAATCGCATCTAGCTATAGTCTCCCGGATCCAAGGGCAGATGATTACTAACGAATGGAAGTGACTATGCTAATCTAAATGGATTTTTGATCTGTGGACTACTCATTTGCATACTTATGTTGAGAACCACATATTAGACGCCAGGGTTGGGGTCAAACCAAAATCAGTCAATTTAAAAATTAATGCAATGAATTGGTCAATAGAAAATAATGGGCCATTTTCAGTTGTTGAATTGAGTCTCCTGAATTGGTAGAATGGGAATGGAATTGACCTCAACCTTGTTGGGTGAAGGTCACCTGACGATCTGTAGATAGTGTGATTGGACTGCACTACTGTCTTTTGACCACTAGTTGTGCCTTATGTTAGTCCTATAGTCACAAGTGCTTAATGCAACTGTCTGAGTGTGCACACATTGGCCTGAAAGTGGTAGAAAACCTTGAAATTGTGTTTTTCCAAAACTATATAAAAGACAATAATTTAATATGACAATGTGATTGGGGCAAGATAAGAGGAATATTGTTTATAAACAGTATGTATTTAAGGCATGTTGAATCTTCTGATGACTCATTGTCCCCATTCTCTTTCTTTGAATGGAAGATCATCTTTTGTGAATACCAAAATAATACTTTTTAAACACTTTATACTGCTCCTTTCTGACAGAATAACTTGAATTGATGATATCAGACTTGAAACCAAATTAAATGCAAATTATTTCATTTTCAAGTTCTCTGTGAATATGAATATGTTGAGCTAACTTTAGACACATGCTAGTCCACACAAACATGCAATTGTTTGCTCTTTCACATTTAGGTAATTTATTTAATTGTCTGTTTTTCACTGAATTCACTGAATTCTTGATCACTGTCTCAAATGTGAAATTCCATTTTGTACTCAATGGGTCAATCTTTTTGCAGTCATCTTACATATTTCAGAAATGCCAAAGCAATTTTGGAATGCTTACATTTTGTTAAGAATATGTTAAGTTGTGAATTCCTTATACAGTCAATAATATAAATAAAACATTTTTCTGGAAAAACATTAAACGAAGGAAGAAATATGTTACATTAATCACCTTCACTTCTATAGACACACTCACAAACACACACACAGACAGACACACACAGACAGAGAGAGACTCAATCACACTAACAAACACACACACAGACAGACAAAGAGAGACTCAATCACACTAACAAACACACACACAGACAGAGAGAGACTCAATCACACTAACAAACACACACACAGACAGACAGAGAGAGACTCAATCACACTAACAAACACACACACAGACAGACAGAGAGAGACTCAATCACACTAACAAACACACACACAGACAGAGAGAGACTCAATCACACTAACAAACACACACACAGACAGAGAGAGACTCAATCACACTAACAAACACACACACAGACAGAGAGAGACTCAATCACACTAACAAACACACACACACACAGACAGAGAGACTAAATCACACTAACAAACACACACACAGACAGACAGAGAGAGACTCAATCACACTAACAAACACACACACAGACAGAGAAAGACTCAATCACACTAACAAACACACACACAGACAGAGAGAGACTCAATCACACTCACACAGAGACCTAGAAACCACACATTCTTTGAGTGCATATTTGCGGTAGTCTCTATGACTTACTGCTTAATAGTTGGAGAGCTAAGATCTCCCAGAATGCACTCCCATATGCACCAAGGAAGCAGTGCCAGAGGAAGACCAGAGAAAACACAGTCTCAAGCCGCTGGCCTGGTAATGATATCATGAAGGTGTTGTCACTTCATGGTCTCTCTCAGGACACATTTCCACCATTCTGCTATAGCCAATGTTTGGTGACCGATGGAATCGACAGTACAGTCAGAATACTATTCCTGCAGGAATACCACAACAGTGGCGAACACAGTCAGTAATGCAACAACGTGCAAGAATTGACAGGGATTGTTATTGTGTGCCAGAAGCAAGCATTCCTCATGTCAGTTGTGATCAATCACTCTCGCTTCATATCGCCTTCTTCAGAACTTTCTCTCCCTCTCTAAATCTCTCTTTCCTTTTCATGGTTGGTGTTTTTAATTGATTGTAGCTTTATATTTTAGCTGGTAACAGTCTCAGATTAAAATATGAATCAATTAACCACCATCATAAACCAATCCCTTCTCAGAATCATGCTGGGGTTAGTAAAATCAGAACTCCACCTGACCATAGCTATACACTAAGTGTACAAAACATTACGAACAACTGCACTTCCCATGACATATACTGACCAGGTAAATCCAGGTGAAAGCTATGATCCCTTATTGATGTCACCTGTTAAATCCACTTCAATCAGTGTAGATGAAGGGGAGGAGACGGGTTAAATAAGGATTTTTAAGCCTTGAGACAATTGAGACATGGATTCAGAGGGTAAATGGGCAAGACAGAATATTTAAGTGCCTTTAAACGGGGTATGGTAGTAGGTGCCAGGCACACCAGTTTGAGTATGTCAAGAACTGCAATACTGCTGGTCATTTTTACACTCAACAGTTCCACATGTGTATCAAGAACGGTCCACAACCCCAAGGACATCCAGCCAACTTTACACAACTGTGGGAAACATTAAAGTCAACATGGACCAGCATCCCTGTGGAATACTTTCAACACCTTGTAGAGTCCATGCCCTGACAAATTGAGGCTGTTTTGAGGGCAACAGGGGGTGAACCTCAATATTAGGAAGGTGTTCCTAATGTTTTGTACACTTAGTGTATGTCACCATTCCTGGTAGCAGGTGTAGCACGATTCCCAACGATTCTAAACGATTCCAAACGATTCCCAGCATTCCAGCATAGTTCAATTTCTCTCACTCAGCAAAAGCTCCAGTTACTTGGGGAGAAAGAAAGAGATAGGTTTGGGGGGTCGAGTGAAAATTGAGGCCAGAAAACCAGAAACGTATGATTAAACTGACACATGAAAGCTAGTAAGGTACTTCCAGTCTGTGTCTACTGCTCCGGCCTGGGTGGAAGTAGGAAAGCAGGTCCTAGGTCAGTTTGTATTTCCCTCCTATCGGTTTAACATTAGGAATTAGAATTGAGTGAGTTGACCCTGGATCTGCATTTAATCCCAACCTCTGCCTACATTGGGCCTTGACTGTGCTGTACAAAGACCTAACCACAGATACAGGATTTGATTTCCCAGTCCAAGTCTTGAACAATAGGAATTGAAGATAAAACTGACCTGTGGCTATGAGGAAATGTAGCTGAGCGATACCAGTGTATGGAGAGCTGAGGCCGTTCTCCTCCAGGCAGGGACTTCCTCTCAGCAGCGTGCTAACAGAGGCTCCTCACAGAGGCACCATTGTGTTCTGGGGCACCGTAGATTCCTCACCACACATGAAAGCCGCACATGCCAGAGTTTCACCTTATGAAAAGGAAGACAAACATTTCTGAGTCACACTGCAGGTCTGATTAAGCCACGCACCCCTCTAGAAAAATAAAGGCTACTCTTGTTAGGGATAAAGATATTTCGTCCATTTGGGTGCTTCTCTCTCTCTCTCTCTCGGTCCCTCTCTGTCTCTCTCTCTGTGTGTGTGTGTGTCTATCTGGTGTCTGTTGTTATAGCAGGTTCTCTAAGTGTGTGTGTGTGTGTGTGTGTGTGTGTGTGTGTGTGTGTGTGTGTGTGTGTGTGTGTGTGTGTGTGTGTGTGTGTGTGTGTGTGTGTGTGTGTGTGTGTGTGTGTGTGTGTGTGTGTGAAAAGTGTTCATGGTACGGGGTGGGTGCACAGCCCAAGTCCGAGTGACCAAAAGCAGTCCGCTCCCCTCTAATCGTTCTCAGTGCCTACCTTCACACACACAAGGAAGGGCACACGGCTCTGGTCTGCCAGAGCACACACACCTACACACACCTACACATACACACCTATACACACCTACACACACCCACACACCTATACACACCCACCCTCTCTCTTCCCGGCACCCTGAGCAATCTCTCACCATTGGCCAGGTCCCCTAGCCCTCAGCATCTCCATCACGGCTGAAGGGACCATTCAAGAAAACAGGAGACAGAGGTAAGCCTTCTGGGTGCTATCTTCACTATGGGTTATGGGTTTTAGTATGCAGGATTTGCAAGGCACTCCAGCAAAATGAACCCCTCTAAAAAGTGCTGTTCACAGGGGTTTGTGCAGTGCATGGACACGTTGGCTTAATGCTGATAGAGGTTTTGATATTCAATTTTTTTATTGCTTTGTGATTTGTACATCTATTCTTGGTTTGGATGTCTAGTGTCTGATCATATCAAGTAATTCTATTTATTTATTGAGTGTTTCCCTATTTCTTGCTTAGTGCACAACTGGCTTGGTAATTGTGACCGTTCAGGTATGGGCGAGCAGGGGACTTCGAGGAGTAGAGACGGCACTTTTGACACGTCCCCAATTGGGACCTTAACATTTGATCCGATGTCAAATTTCATACTGAACAGAGCAGTGGCTGACATACTTTTTAGGGATGAAGTTAAGCACGTTCTTGATTGGATCCTTTAATTGGATTGTTAGCGCGTTGTATCAAGTGTTTTGATCTCTTCTAATAACCATTGGGGTTAAAGGGAAATTAGCACCCTGGATTGGAATCAGCAGGTTGAAGAGATTGGAGATATTATATTTGGCAATTGGTCTATTCATATTTTGATCTAGTAACAGTGGGCCAATTTTGCCTGAATTTCAATTTACCGTGATTGATTGTACTTTTGGCTCTTCAGTTTTGCACAAATTAGTCTCACTGCTAATTTTGTGTATGTAAGTCTGTCAAAAATAAATCAGCTTTGCTTCCAGCTATTGGGAAGAATAAGAAAAACTGTCAAATCACTGAATATCAGGAATGCCCAACGCAGAGCCAAGCAAAACACAGAAGCAGTCTGTAGGCTACACACACTCACACACACACTGTGTGCTGTGATGGCGTGTATAAAAGCAAGCCTCTGTCTTTAGTATAGTCCCTCTTTCACCGTTGCCATGCGTTGTCATGGTTTCATGACATTATGAAAACTGACAGATTCCAGACCTTTCTCTATGCACCAATAAAGAGTAGAAAGTGTGCTGTTATAAATAGCAGAGGTATAAAACCACATTTAGATGGCTCTCTACCTCATATCAACAAATAATGGATTTATGACTAAAATAAGCAGTTTTTTTTTATTTTTTTATCAGCACTCATCCCAAAAATAGAGGCTCAATGTTCTTTCTGAAAGATAGGTGTGTTAGGTGTGTGTGTGTGTGTGTGTGTCTGTGAGGGTGGTGTTTGTGTGAGTCAGTGTTTAAGAGTGTGTGTGTGTGTGTCTGCAAGTGTGTGTGTGCGCATTGAATGAAGGTTTTCCTTGCAGTCGTAACTCACTGCCATCCTGTCCACAAACCTCGGTGGAATTTCGAGTGTGAGTGCTGAGACAGGCCGGGACGTGGACTCATAAAGAACCTCTGTGAAGGCCGAGGGGGCGAGTCAGCTCTTTCTCTCTCTCTCTCTCTCTCTCTCTCTCTCTCTCTCTCTCTCTCTCTCTCTCTCTCTCTCTCTCTCTCACAGTGATATTTTCCCTCACTCTCTCCAGCTAACCCTGAGGGCCAGTGTCTCATCCACGTCTCTCGCACTCCTCTCTCTCTTCCCTCGCTCTCCATTTCCCTGCCGGCCTAAAGGACTCTCTCTCTCCTTCGTTTTCCAGGGCCTTTTTTGACCGGCCTGTTTCAGTTCAGCCCAAAGTCAGGCCCTGTGTTACTGTAGAGGCTGCACTCACAAGTTGCTGTCTGGTCCTTCTACACATTACAGAATGTAGCTGTCAATGATCTACTGAACATCATTTAGACTGGCCTTTTCTTTTTCTGGGCTCAGTATCAACTTCACAGCCAACAGTCAGTCTGGAATTGACTATTTTATTTTAGTGTCCAGAGATAGTCCTCTATAACCTACAGATGGTCTTGTCAGACATTGTTACTGTTTGTTTGGAGTACGTGGGGAATTAAGTATGAAGACTAACATCAAGCGAGAGAGAGAGAGAGAGAGAGAGAGAGAGAGAGAGAGAGAGAGAGAGAGAGAGAGAGAGAGAGAGAGAGAGAGACAGAGAGAGAGAGACAGAGAGAGAGACAGAGAGAGAGAGAGAGAGACAGAGAGACAGAGAGACAGAGAGACAGAGAGACAGAGAGAGAGAGAGAGAGAGACAGAGAGACAGAGAGACAGAGAGAGAGAGAGAGACAGAGAGAGACAGAGAGACAGAGAGAGAGAGAGAGAGAGAGAGAGAGAGAGAAGAGAGAGAGAGAGAGAGAGAGAGAGAGAGAGAGAGAGAGAGAGAGAGAGGTCTGACTCCGAGTTTTCTGCACAACAAGCGGAAAAGCACACATGATAAATGTTCACCAATTCAAGTGAACCATAACTTCTTATGATAACATAGTCAAAATGTTGTGACATTTTCTAGTAGAGAAAAAAACAGTGATTAAGCAGTAAGACAAAATGCCCCAAAAATGAACAGGGGGAAACAACCCATATTTCCCAGCACCTTGTAAACCAATGTGTTGGGAAGATTCAGCAAAAAAACATGTTCCCACGACACCACTGAATATAATTGCAGGTACAGCAGCATTTACCAGATCAACTCTGACCCTTCACCTTTGACACACCACAGGTAGCCAATGATTAAAACCAAGATGGCCACCACCTCTTCCAACAGTGAGCTCCGGGCTTTAAGGAAGGAGGTTTCAGGGGAATTTGGGGGACTCATATTTCATCTATTTGGGCTGTCTGCGCCTTGGTAATGAATATTGAGTTCCCTGACCTCAAAAGTGTGTTCTACCAACCAAACGTCCAAACCGGACCCACATCACACCCATGCAGTTGGTAACGGAGTGATGCTGAGACTCTTTCAAATCTGTCATACAAAACCAATGACTGCAAAGTTAAACAAACCATATGCACAATAACTTCTTTTAATGATTTCCACACAACAACAAAAAACCTTTACTCGAAGAACATTGCAGATGCAAAATTTGGTAACAATGACTGTTTGTGCTGTTGGTGCCGCCATTCTGTTACCAAAGTTCTTCAAGTAAATGTGTTTTCGTAAAAAATTCTGTGGAAATTGTTATAAGTCATCCAATGAGTTGAATGGGTTGTTTAACTTTACAATTACTGGTTTTTGTTTGGCATACATTTTAGTCTCAGAATCACTCTGTTACCATGAAATTGCCCTGCAGGTACTGTAACATGGGCATACAAATCCTTTTCCTTTGGATATGATTGGTTTCCATGGCTATTAGAGCTGTATCTAATGCAGAGATGTGACTTTCCAATGTGTTGGCGCTCTATGAAATTCAAAGGCTTGCATATACAGTATATGCATTGTAGGAATGCCATGACATGTAGTGAAGACATAGCAATGACATTTGTGACTTCCTTTGTTGTCTCTGAAGATTGAGGATGGATGATACAGCCTTTGCCATACACACTACCGGTCAAAAGTTTTAGAACACCTACTCATTCAAAGGTTTTTCTTTATTTGAACTATTTTCTACATTGTAGAATAATAGCGAAGACACCAAAACTATGAAATAACACATATGGAATCATGTACTAACCAAAAAAGTGTTAAACAAATCCAAATATATTTTATTTTATCTTCAAATAGCCACCCTTTGCCTTGATGACAGCTTTGCACACTCTTGGCATTCTCTCAACCAGCTTTACCTGGAATGCTTTTCCAGCAGTCTTGAAGGAGATCCCACATATGCTGAGCACTTGTTGGCTGCTTTTCCTTCACTCTGCGGTCCAACTCATCCCAAACCATCTCAATTGGGTTGAGGTTGGGGGATTGTGGAGGCCAGGTCATTTGATGCAGCACTCCATCACTCTCCTTCTTAGTCAAATAGCCCTTACACAGACTGGAGGTGTGTTTTGGATCATTGTCTTGTTGAAAAACAAATGATAGTCCCACTAAGCCCAAACCAGATGGGATGGCATATCGCTGCAGAAGGCTGTGGTAGCCATGCTGGTTAAGTGTGCCTTGAATTCTAAATAAATCACAGACAGTGTCACCAGCAAAGCACCTCCACAACATAACACCTCCTCCTCCATGCTTTACGGTGGGAAATACATATGCGGAGATCATCCGTTCACCCACACCGCGTCTCACAAAGACACGGCGGTTGGAACCAAAAATCTCAAATTTGGACACCAGACCAAAGGACAAATTTCCACAGGTCTAATGTCCATTGCTCGTGTTTCTTGGCCCAAGCAAGAAAATAGTAAAAATTAAGAAAAACCCTTAAATGAGTAGGTGTTCAAAATTTGAACTGGTAGTGTAAATGCTCACTATTTTCTTATGGTTGGTTCATAAGATTATGCTAATGTTTGAATCTAAGTCTCAGTAAAAAAAAAATCCCTTTTCCTCAGTAAAATAAAATATACTGAAGGTTTAATCAATATGTCTTCTTTGTGTACTATGAACGCTTCATCAAATGTTTCTTTATCAGTGTTCAGGTTGGGTTCAGGGTTCATGATCTCACTCTCAGTGTTCAGGTTGGGTTCAGGGTTCATGATCTCACTCTCTGTGTTCAGGTTGGGTTCAGGGTTCATGATCTCACTCTCTGTGTTCAGGTTGGGTTCAGGGTTCATGATCTCACTCTCAGTGTTCAGGTTGGGTTCAGGGTTCATGATCTCACTCTCTGTGTTCAGGTTGGGTTCAGGGTTCATGATCTCACTCTCTGTGTTCAGGTTGGGTTCAGGGTTCATGATCTCACTCTCTGTGTTCAGGTTGGGTTCAGGGTTCATGATCTCACTCTCTGTGTTCAGGTTGGGTTCAGGGTTCATGATCTCACTCTCTGTGTTCAGGTTGGGTTCAGGGTTCATGATCTCACTCTCTGTGTTCAGGTTGGGTTCAGGGTTCATGATCTCACTCTCTGTGTTCAGGTTGGGTTCAGGGTTCATGATCTCACTCTCTGTGTTCAGTGCATGGTTGACATTTCTCTCGCGTCCTGTGTTTCCAGGTGGACTATGAGGATGTTGGCGAGGCTCATATTGGGACTCTTCGTCCTCAAAGCAGTGGTGGCCAACCCCAGATTTGCCCGGCAGGTGGAATTAGACTCGTACGACAGCGCCAACTATGATGTGGATTTAGAAAACTTGAATTTGGAGAATCGGGATGTCTATGATTATGAAGATGGACTGACTATTGACGAACCTCAGGTAAGATACTGGGGGGAAATTGGAGGGATGAGTGACAGAGATGCTGAGATTTGACCTCCGACCCCATTTGAACATTCTAAGAATGTATCCCTCTATCCACACGTCCTTGAAGCAATCACTAATCAGTGCGATAGGTAAAAGAAACTAGCAGATTACTTACTATAGCTTACACTGACTCACTTATGACAGGTCAGTGACAGAGGAAGGAACCTCACATCATAGACATCCTATGAAGGTTAATGTATTACTTTGAATTTTGTACATTGTACGTATCACATTACTGTTTTGCCTTGGTTGATATTGCCTGCACTTTGCTAGCTCCATTTCCCAACTTAGACGTCAATGTCAAAGTGCCATGTAAGTTGGTGGATAAAGCATTGACATTCTATCTTGTGGAAGATGGTGTGTTAATTCGTTGATGGGGACTTATTATGGCGCACACCCTACAGTATCCTGAGCCTCGGTGATGGAATCTGCATTACTGAAACATTGGAAGAGTTCAATACCCAAGGACTTGGGACTATATGTTTTTATCTGCAAATTGTATCGTTTTGAGATCATTTGTATTTTCAAGTCCCAGATCTCAGAACTGTTTTGTGATGTCTTCCTCTTTCATGACTCAGTAAGTATACAGTCACATACAATTATTTTTGATTGACAACCCAGCATTGTGTGATTGGATTGCATATAGAACTTTATAGCACCAAATGAACAGCTGTTTGAGCAGATAGAACTTTCAGAGTTTTGTATTATATTGTAAATTTACTTGTAAAAGCCCACTTAAAGAGCAACTCTATGTTAATATAATTTTTTGACCAAAATGTCAGATAGAACCTCACAAGTTTTCTTGCTTATTAGTTTGAATGCTCACGTCTGACTGTAGTTTTCAACGCTTGTCACTTTGGCCCAATTCCATGTATCCCTTTTCTCCCCCTTCTCTCGTTCACTCCCCCTCAAGGATTGATTGGCACTGATGGATTGTACTGTATGCATGGACTGAAACTAGGGAGTCTTGAACATTTTTGAGAGACACCTACTTAACTCTTCTATGAAGAGCAATGGTTGAAGGGAGAAGTTGAGTTTTGAGTTGGGTGGGATTAGAGGTTCCATGCTTCTCAACTCTGATATTTAGATTACATCTAGGGCTATTACAGCCGTGTAGCATTCAGAGTCAAATACTGCAGTTGCTGTGTCTGTAGACATGACTTGATGGGCTCAGTGAACATTTTTCCTCAGGTACAATGCCTTCAGACAGAGAATAATGCATATAATGACATTTTATTCATCTATGTCGAAAATCTTCTTTATCGTTAGTCAGAGTCAGGTACTCAATCTCCCTCTGAAAGCAGGTGTATCCCCCCCTTTGGGATTAGATTGTAGACTACAACCAATACTGTTGTCTTGCATTAGTGTGTTGGTTTATCAATGTGTATATGATATCATAACGTTTTTTTCTCTAATGAGAGTGATTCGAATTTGATGAGTTTTCCAAGTTACGTCATCTCAGAGAATGTTCTAATGGCTCAGTTTGATGGAGGAAGGTGATGTTAATGCAGAGTGTGTGTGCATGTGGGCGTGTGTGCATGTGTATGTGGGCGTGTGTGCATTTATACATGTGTGTTGCTTCGGATAATCACTTGTTAAATTACCAGATTTTTATTTCAAGCAATTACATCTAATTAAATCTAATTTACATTGGCCCAATTAAAACTCTTATTCTCAATATAAACAGGACAGATGGAGTATAGTCCATAGGATCCAAAAGCCTTGCATACAATGCAATTGTCAGACTCAAGTACTCAATCTCACTCTGAAAGCAGGTGTATCTTTCCTCGCATTGGGATTACTACTTGGTTGGTTCTGGGTTTATTACCAAGTTCATCATGATGCCATTTTGCATGGTCAAACCCTTCATCCACAATAGGGGGCAGGCCCTATAGCCTGGCGTTACCACCTGGATATTTATGCCTATGTGTCCGTTAGATCAGTTATTTATCAATGTTACAAAACGAGACATCTGATTTCCTGTCACTGCTGGTTTAAACTGGCCATTTTTCAGAATATTTCAAATTGCATGTGGGGAGGAGAAAAAAATGCATGAACATATTGTGCTTGTGTGTTGGGGCTGGGGGGGGTGGGGGGGGGGGGGTTAGATTGAAATGTATGCATTGAGCAATACAGTTGTATCATATCTGGCAGTGATTGGGAGTGTCCCGACTTCCACCGAAGTTGTTTCCTCTCCTTGTTCGGGCGGTGTTCGGCGGTCGGCGTCACCGGTCTTCTAGCCATCGTCGATCCACTTTTCATTTTCCATTTGTTTTCTCTTGTTTTCTTAACACCTGGTTTCCATTTCCATCATTAGTTGTTGTGTATTTAACCCTCTGTTCCCCCCATGTCCTTGTGTGGAATTGTTTGTTTGTAAGTGCTTGTACGCTATGTTACTGGTGCGTGTCAGGTTTTGTACCCATGTAGGTTATTTTTGTATTGCTGTGGGTTTTGTAATTAAACTGCTCCGGCTATTACCTATCTCTGCTCTCCTTCGTCTGTGTCACGTTCGTCGAAATGAGTAGACCAAGGCGCAGCGTGTATAGAGTTCCACATGTTTTATTCCGATGAAGCTCACAAACAAAAATAACAAAGAGCAACGAAACGTGAAGCTATGTAGTGCTCGCAGACAACTAGACATAGACAAGATCCCAGAAACTAAAGGTGGAAAAAAAGGCTGCCTAAGTATGATCCCCAATCAGAGACAACGATAGACAGCTGCCTCTGATTGGGAACCATACCAGGCCAAACAAAGAAATAGGAAAACTAGATTGCCCACCCTAGTCACACCCTGACCTAACCAAAATAGAGAATTAAAAGGATCTCTAAGGTCAGGGCGTGACAGTCTGACTTCACTGCCACCAGTTCCGCAACCCTTACAGGGAGTCCCATAGGGCGGCGCACAATTGGCCCAGCTTCGTCTGGGTTTGACCGGTGTAGGCCGTCATTGTAAATGAGAATTTGTTCTTAACTGACTTGCCTAGTTAAATAAATGTTAACTAAAAATAAAATAAATAAATACAGCTGCAGGGTTCAAGCCTTTCAACTCACATGCATACAATGTATTCATAAAGGGCTGGGGAAGGGATACAATTAGGATAGGAATGTTGCTAGATTAGACATGGAACTAGTATGGCAAGTATGGGTCAAAGTAAATGAGTGGCGTTGCTGTTTGTGAGAGGTGTTAGTACCTTCTACAGTAGCCTGTAGATACTGATGGCCTATGTGGCAAAGGATATTATAGCCCTTGTTGTTAAGTTCATTTCTAACCCATATTTGGCCCAGGTCTGACATCGGCATGCTAAAATGGGCCAAACTGCTCTGTGCTAGCCAGAACCCAAAGGGTTTCAAGTGGGCCAGAGGGTTCTGTCGGACATTAAACAATCTGAACAATAAAAAGCACCCAAATAAGTCCAAAATGGAGGAAAGAGGAGAGTGAGCAGAGAGAGCGATGCCCATGCCAGAAGTAGCCTTCAACGGCCCAAGTTGGATGTGTTGCAACTAGTCTGCAATGCCGGTTTGGACAGAGAACACTAAAACAGCCCATTTCAGCAAATGTTCCCGTTTATTTTCTTTTGTAACAAAGACACGATGCCAAAACGATGTCAGGCTGGCATGAGGCTAAACAGCGGGATCAGATTTTCGACTAGTTCCCCTTGAGCCAAACATTTAAACTGAACCTGATGTGGTATGCCACCATCCAAGTCAGTCCCACAATCCAATGCACATTTGGCTATTATGACATGAGGGATCTGTGTACAAAACAATGTTGTAGTCTTTCATTAGTCTGCTGGTTTATCAATGTGCAATCTCAGAGATTGTTCTAATGGCTCAGTTTGATGGAGGAAGGTGATGTTAATGCATAGAGTGTGTGTGTGTGTGTGTGTGTGTGTGTGTGTGTGTGTGTGTGTGTGTGTGTGTGTGTGTGTGTGTGTGTGTGTGTGTGTGTGTGTGTGTGTGTGTGTGTGTGTGTGTGTGTGTGTGTGTGTGTGTGTGTGTGTGTGTGTGTGTGTGTGTGTGTGTATTGTTTTGGATAATCACATCTGTTAAATTACCACATTTTATTTCAAGCAATTACAGCTAATTACATCTCATTTACATTGTCCCAATTCAAACTCTTCTTCTCAGTATAAACAGGACAGATGGAGTATAGTGCATGTAATTCAAAAGCCTTGGAATGATTCAGGGGAAAGAGAAACTGATACAGGAGAAAACAAACCCTTGACAATAGTGTAGATAGAAGACAGGAAAAACTCCAGCAGTTCCCTTCAGACCTTCTCTTCAGTGGTGTGTGTGCTGGGGAAAATATATTCTAGATCGCTCTCACATGATTAATATTTGTCAGTGTGTGGCAGCACTTACCCTTGATACAGTAGGCTACTGATGGGTGAGAGGGCAGATTTAGGAATAAGGATGTAGAGTGGGAAAGGGGATTATGCAGACTGGAAGGAGTCCTCCCTCACCAAGTCAGAGGAGACTCAATGATGATCCCTGCTTTCTCTTTCCAGCTCTCTGTTGCCTTTCTTTATTCTGCAGCTCCTCTAACCCTAACCCTAAGAAGCTTCACACTTTTCTCCTGTAAACTGTAATCCAAGGCCAGAGTTACTGATCTGGTGCATTTAAAGCTCTTTGCAGACACTCCTAGAACAGAAGCTGACTTGGTTTAGAGCACTGTAGAGTATGTGTCTGTTGTGAAAAGGTCACAGGTCACATTGCATCAGCAACATGCAAATAGAAGCTTGTAATGCTCTCTTTGGTCTATTTAAATGGTACCTCTAAGCAGCTTCAGAATAGCAGCTTTAGAGACGGTGCTAGGGGCCACTCCTGGAAAACAAGTGAAGTTATGTAGTAAAAATCCATAGCTTTATTCTGTTTATACCTGATTGTCATTAGCCTCTAGTGTTGTCCTTAAATATGTTAATACCAGACCTGGGTCAAATACAGCCAGGTATGGAAAATACTTTCAAATACTTGAGCTGCACTTCATTTAGTTTTTCCATTACAATATAACCAATAGAATAGTCCCAAAAGTTCAAATTTCAAGTTAAATCAAGCTCATCTCAAATTTTACTTTTTAAATATTTTAGCGAAGTCTGATCTATACTGCAATTCTACGTAAGATCCACAAAAGTTTTTTTAAATACAATCATTGCATATGCATTTTATTTATTATATCATAATACATGACAACTTTGCCATTGTTTCGGCTATTTCTCAAATTAAAGTCTGTGGTGTTGCTTTGAAAACAAACAGACGTGTACCTCTGATCGCTCAGGTGACCTATGACCTTGTGATTGGCAGTTGCTGCATGTGGACAGGGATTAGTGTTTTTATCAACTTATAGGTCACGCATGCTGAACCCGGGTCATCTGGGTACCTGTTGATGGAATTTATAGGTTTAAATGAATGTCTAGAATATTCCACCCTGAAACCATATAATTGTATGAAATTGACTAGAATCATAAAGTTATAATTAATGATGTGTGTAATTTTAGTCAGTAAAACAATATGTCTCTACAGTATCTTAAACACAGACTGTCTGTGCAAGATTCAGTGCCGACCTTGGCTAGGGGCCACTGAGAGATTTGGGAAAGGACAGGGAGTGATTCTCACGGTCCCTAATCTTTGTCGGCTGGGTAGCAGGACAGTGTGTGCGTAGGATACCTACTGTTTGTGTGCAAAGGTATGTGCGTATGAATTCTGTTTGTGTGCAAATGTATGTGCGTATGAATTATGTTTGTGTGCAAGAGTATGTGCGTAAGGAGCTAGTATGAAATTAATGGTTTTGTACAACTAACCAGCGCTCTCGTAAATAAACTTTCTGACTATCGTAGCTGGGCCTCTGTCTGTTTTCATTTCAACCAGTTTCTTACAAATTCTGGGTTACAGACTGAGTAGTTAATTGAAGTTCAGTTTATGAACATTGAGAACATAATTCTCGTAACCACAAGTCCCTATTAGCCCACTTAGCTAAACCCTAAACGTGAGCCAAGTGTTTAAGTCCTTCGTCACGTGTAACTAGGTCACCAAGCTTTATAGCAGAAAGCCTTTCAATGGACAACATATTGTAAACAAGCGCTCTGCAAAATGTTTTGATCTTACATAGATATTGCATTTCTTACCATTAGAATGCATTAACTTGATGTCTTACCAAGGTAAATTATTTTAGTGCACTGGCAGGGTTGAAACAAGTCTGAATTATCTTGTATTTCCTTGGGAAGCAAAATCAACAACAAAAAAGTAAATGCATTTTCTGGGTGAGTGAAAGAAACTCAAAACAAGTCATGTTACTTCCTTATCTCAATACAACAGAAAAATCTACGTAAGATTGACATGTTTTGCAGTGTGGCTGCAATGTATCTTGTGTTATCATGAAGCCATCATTGAGCGAAGTTGGCTTTTGTAGAGAGGGGCAGTGGGCCCTGAGAAAGAGATGGAACGTATGCAACCAGATGTAAATGTGTATACAGTCCCATATGCCTGCCATTGAACCCATACAGTGCGTTCGGAAAGTAATCAGACCCCTTGTCTTTTTCCACATTATGTTACGTTACGGCCTTATTCTAAAATGGATTACATTGTTAACTTATTAATTTTGTAATTTTTTAAATCACATTTACATAAGTATTCAGACCCTTTACTCAATACTTTGTTGAAGCACCTTTGTCAGCGATTACAGCCTCGGGTCTTGGGTATGACGCTACAAGCTTGGCACACCTGTATTTGGGTAGTTTCTCCCATTCTTCTCTGAAGATCCTCTCAAGCTCTGTCAGTTTGGATGGGGAGCGACGCTGCACAGCTATTTTCAGGTCTCTCCAGAGATGTTTGATCGGGTTCAAGTCCGGGCTTTGGCTGGGCCACTCAAGGACATTCAGAGACTTGTTCCGAAGCTACTCCTGCGTTGTCTTGGCAGTGTGCTTAGGGTCGTTGTCCTGTTGGAAGGTGAAACCATGCGTCTGTCTGAGGTCCTGAGCGCTCTGGAGCAGGTTTTCATCAAGGATCTCTCTATACTTTGCTCCATTGATCTTACCCTCAATCCTGACTAGTCTTCCAGTCCCTGACGCTGAAAAACATCCCCACAGCATGATGCTGCCACCACCATGTTTCAACGTAGGGATGGTGCCAGGTTTCCTCCAGAAATGATGCTTGGCATTCAGGCCAAATAGTTCATTCTTGGTTTTATCAGACCAGAGAATCTTGTTTCTCATGGTCTGAGAGTCTTTAGGTGCCTTTTGACAAACTCCAAGTGGGCGGTCATATGCCTTTTACTGAGAAGTGGCTTCCGTCTGGCCACTCTACCATAAAGGCCTGATTGGTGGAGTGTTACAGAGATGCTTGTTCTCCAATCTCCACAGAGGAACTCTGGAGTTCTGTCAGAGTGACCATCGGATTCTTGGTCACCTACCTGACCAAGGCCCTTCTCCCCCGATTGCTCAGTGTGGCCAGCTCTAGGGAGAGTCTTGGTGGTTCCAAACTTCTCCCATTTCAGAATGATGGAGGCCACTGTGTTTTTGGGGACCTTCAATGCTGCAGACATTTTTTGGTACCCTTCCAAGATCTGTGCCTCAACACAATCCAGTCTCTGAGCTCTATGGACAATTCCTTCGACCTCAAGGTTTGGTTTTTGCTATGACATGCACTGTCAACTGTGGGACCTTATATAGACAGGTGTGTGCCTTTCCAAATCATGTCCAATCTATTGAATTTACCACAGGTGGACTCCAATCAAGTTGTAGAAACATCTCAAAGGATGATCAATGGCAACAGGATGCACCTGTTCTCAATTTCGAGTCTCATAGCAAAGGGTCTGAATAGTTATGTAAATAAGGTATTTTCTGTTTTATTTTTATTATACATTTGCTAAAAATTCCACACCAAAAAATGCTTTTTCATTATGGGATATTGTGTCTAGATTGATGAGAAACAAAATATTGAATACATTTTAGAATAAGGCTGTAACGTAACAAAATGTGAAACAATGGAAGGGGTACGAATACTTCCCGAATGCACCGTATTTGTTTAAATTTCTTGTTTATATGTCAAGAAGCACTTTCCAACATACCACTTGACCCCTATGTGCATGGAGTACCAATACACATATTCTAAAGTGATTCATTCCATTTGCCGGTTTTGGGTTCCATTGTATATCTTCTTGGTCCTAAACAAGCCTGATATTGTCTGACAACTAGAAGACTCCTAGACAAACCCATTTAGCTGCTTCCTGCACATTGTTTTAACTTACTGGTTTTATCTGTGCAAATAAACTACATCCAAATGGGTGATCATATGTGGTATACACTCTGACAATGACCTAACATAAACCATTCTGTGAGGCTAGAACTTTGTGGTAAATGGGATTCCTTGGTTGGTTTTGTGACGTGTTTTAGGGTGTCACAGCTTGGTTTGGAAGAGTGATGGTATTATGCATAGATCTCTCTAAGGTTGTGAAGTTTCTAAAGAGATGCATTGGTGAGATAGACCAGAAAATAATGTTTGTGAGTGAGCAAGAGTGATCTGTATGCCTCAAATCAGCTCCTCTATTTCACATTATGGAACTTCAAAACTCTCTCTCTGCACATTTTGTATTCCCACGTTGTTTCCCAGAGTTGTTTTTTTTGGGGTAGCCAAGCTTTCGCCTCTCGTTTCCCCCGAGTTTTTATGTTTGCTTTTTGGGGGAGGAGGAGGGGCATCAGCAGCAAGCAAACTAACTCTGTGCAAGACTACTCAAAGGCCTACCTTGTTGTCTCATAAACTCTGCCACTGCCAAACTCTCAAGACGTGCATTTTCAATTTCATACCCGTTCTACGTGGCTACGTTTACAAACGTCCCCATTTTACTGTACATGCCTTTCCTTGCATATAAATGTGTATCTACTTTTAAGAATTTCATTATACAACACTTTGTGGTGAGTTTCCTTTAGGTAAGTCTCATGCTACCTCAGGTTAGGAATCTGCCTGACTTGGAGTGAAAGTCGATGGACAGCTTCTCTCAACATTGGTTGAGAGAAGTGGAGTGAAATATGCATTTTTGCAGCTACCATGTGTCTCTTGGTTCCACAAGGACCATTCCCTCTTTTGGAAGATAGAATCAGCCCATGGGTGTAAGAGTCAAATATTACCTTTTGCATATTGTGGGGTTTCAGCGCCCCTGTGTGGCTAATAATAGAACTGCATGGCATTACTCTAGTGGTTTGCTGAATAGCAAGGAAAAATGAAGGCAGGCACCCTTTGAAGTGACTATCACATTCTTAACATTAGTTGAGAGTAGATATTTCTTTATTGTCTGATTTTCAGATATTTGCTTTACGTGCAAGAAAATGCACTGTGGTTGGGTGGCATAGGCCAGACATAACATCAAACAAACAAACAAGAATGACAGTTCTCGCCCCTCCCTTCCACATTACATAACATAGGAACATGTAGCTGTGTTGTAAGTTTTGCATTATGTTCATCAGTTTAGGAGGTGAGATGTATGACTTAAAGCACAGTAGATAGATGCAGTTGCAGTTGATATCATAACTGGTATTAAAACAATGAGTGCGTGGTGCTTTGCTGTGAGGCACTATCAGAACATACTATGGGGCCCTCTTACAGCCAAAGACCGCCTCTGGAAAGTCTGCCATTAGGATTTCAAAATGTCCTCTTGACATTGCATATTTCGGCCATCTGTTTGGTAGATTTGAATCAAAATGCTTCGACCATCTGACACACACACACTCCTCATTGGGTTCTGAGGAGTGTGAGAACATGGAGAGGTGAAAGGTCAACAGGATAAGATGTGACTGAGTTTAGGAGATTTTCTTTAGATGTAGGCTTACATCTACTGTTTATTTGCTTTCTAAACAAACCAAACACCGGCTGTGGTCATCATTCTACATGAAACACACAAACTGCTCATAAATGGCATAATTCCTCTTTACAATTTGTCATAGTCAATTTCAACTGGGTCAGGTTTGACATGTTTCCAACATTTTCACACTGTAGCCATTCTAACTTCTCCATTTGCAACGGATTCTTTAATTTTTCGGTTTGTATGTACTGTCTGAATGTGACCCCTATGAGTATATTCTGTCACTTGAACCAGGAAGTGATTGTCACAGAGCATCCTACCAAGACATCACTGCCATAGGTAAGCCTACTGTGCAGGTTATACAGTCCCCAAGTTGAAGACCCACAACAGTCAGTTAAAGGGGAAGTTCGGAATTTTACAAGTTGTCGAATGGTTCGTCACACTGAAAAGGTCTTTTTTTTTTTTTTACAACCATGGATTACGGATTCCCCTGGTCCATAGACTAGTTTCAGGGTGAGGAAGTTTCTTACATTAAATTGTAAAATACTGAACTTACCTTTAATGAAAATGATGTTTCATTTTTAGAGGATGTTCCTATTGTATAGTGACGAAAAGTTTGTTTGTGCCATAACTGTGATGTTTGAACTGATGCTCACTATCCTGTTAATTTTGACCAAACATTTTACAGTTATGTTTACAAACCAACAGACCATGGAGAATGTGGTAACAGTAAAAAATATGTAATAAAATATCTGTAAAACAGGGTGAGAATAGTCTTGTTTCCTTGGTTGGAAGGTGGAGTTTCCCCACTAAAACCCTTTCTGTTGTGCCTTTACCCAGATTGCACTTGTATTCTTCTCTCATCTCAGTTTGTGGTCCGAAATTGTACCCAGACATTTGTATCCACATTTTCCAATTCCTGGCTGGGATTTTTGGGGGGATGGCAACCCTTGAGGGTCTTCCTAAAATCAATATTCATGTCCTCAATTTTTTTCAACATTCACCTGCAGATATGAAGCAAAACACCAAGTCTTCCACTACTTGGCCATTACCAGTATTATGATCATTTAGGAGGTTTATCATGACTGAGTCATCTGCATACACAATGATGTGTCTCCGTTCCTGGTTGCTTCTCCAGTCATCTGTATATAAATGGTAGAGGTGAAACAGCATAGCCCTGAGGTGCCTCTGTTAAGCTACACCTGTGAATGACTGATACTATAACTGTCTCAGGATCTTCTATTCTCTCTGAACGGTAGAAGTCAGGATGTCTAGAAGTCCTCATGTCCCTGGTCCTTTTCCTGGGCACTCTTTAGCTACTCGTGTTGTATCCAAATATTTCATTCTTGTTTGGTCGCTGTTAAGCTTTATTGCCTATTGAGCATGGTCATACATAACGTTGTCCTGTGACATAAATTGGGTACTGATGAGATGATTACTGGTATTGAACTCAAAATCAGTGCTTCACACTCTGCACGGCTGGACCCAAAAGACGTAGAGCTTCCGGTCCATGAGCGACAGTTGGCTTTTGAAGCCTCCGGTTACTCAGTAAGTGAGGCTACTGCTCTCTGGTAGTCTCTGGCGCTCTCTGGTGGTCTCTGGCGGTCTCTGGTTGTCTCTGGCACTCTCTGGTGGTCTCTGGCAGTCTCTGGCACTCTCTGGTGGTCTCTGGCGCTCTCTGGTGGTCTCTGGCGGTCTCTGGTTGTCTCTGGCGCTCTCTGGCGCTCTCTGGTGGTCTCTGGCAGTCTCTGGCACTCTCTGGTGGTCTCTGGCGCTCTCTGGTGGTCTCTGGCGCTCTCTGGTGATCTCTGGCAGTCTCTGGTGGTCTCTGGCGCTCTCTGTTGGTCTCTGGCGCTCTCTGGTGGTCTCTGGCGCTCTCTGGTAATCTCTGGCGGTCTCTGGTGGTCTCTGGTAATCTCTGGCGCTCTCTGGTGGTCTCTGGCGCTCTCTGGTAATCTCTGGTGGTCTCTGGCGCTTTCTGGCGCTCTCTAGTGGTGTCTGGTGGTCTCTGGCGCTTTCTGGTGGTCTCTGGCGCTCTCTGGTGGTCTCTGGTGGTCTCTGGCGCTCTCTGGTGGCGCACCTCCTACATTAGCATTGACTCCCTCTGTCGCTGTCTTTTCCACAGATAGAGATTGGCACACTGGCCCCACCAAATTATAACTACCCTGGCCCTGGGGGCCCTGCATCACTGGAGGAGGAAGAGGAGGAGGAGGAGTTGCCCCTAAGACCCCAGCTCATCCCCCAAGGCTCAGGGGGGTCTGGGGTACTCATGGGCCCCGACGCACAGGGAGGTCTGTATACACACATACACACACCCACAGCACATACACCGTGTCACCTCACACTATGAGCCCATACACACAGGGAGGTCTGTATACACACACCCACAGCACATACACCGTGTCACCTCACACTATGAGCCCATACACACAGGGAGTTGAAGGTATGTGTCCAGTACTGACAGTGATACACAACACACAACCTTTCCTCTTAACGCCTACCCATGCAAATCGACCCCTTTTTACAATCATCCTTCATCATTTCCAAATGCATGAGTTCCATTTAACTGTCTGACATTAGTTAAATGTGTGGTACTCAACCATAAATCTCATTAATTTTGTAATGTCACCTAATCATCATTGTAAACATGACTCACTAGCCCTAAACTGAATCATGGTCCACTGTGCTCTAACCTGTCTCTTCTAACACCTAATATTGTCTCTAACAAGAGGAGGAGCTGCGCCTGAGTCCCATTGACATTCTTCATATCTCCGGGGACTTTGGGGGTTCTACGGGTTCTGGAGGTTCCGGTGGCTCTGGGGTTTCCGGAAGTTCTGGGGGTTCCGGAGACCTTTTGGCTTCTGGTTCTGGGGACCTTTTGGCTTCTGGAGGCTCAGGGGGTTCCAGGGAAATTGGTTCAGCAGGTTCTGGGGATCTTGGTTCTGGGGGTTCCAGGGTCCTTGGTTCCGGAGACTCTGGGGGTTCCGGGGACCTTGGATCCGGAGGCTCTGTGGGTTCCGGAGACCTTGGATCCAGACACTCTGTGGGTTCCGGGGACCTTGGATCCGGAAGCTCTGTGGGGTCGGGGGGCCTTGGTTCTAGAGGATCTGGGGGTTCTGAGGACCTTGGTTCTGGAGGCTCTGGGGGTTCCCTGGGCTCTGGAGGTTCTGTCACCCTCCTAGGCTCAGGGGGTTCCAGGGACATATTGGGTTCCAGTACTGGGGGTTCCGGAGGTTCTGGAGGTTCCGGGGACTCAGGAATAATAATTATATCTGGAGGTCAGTACCTATACTTATACAGACTACACTGTAGAAGTATACAGATAGTTGGTTGGGCCTATAGTGGGCTTGTGAACCTAGTACAGTTCCAAGCACTGATTGATACGCTAAGACTATATGGGATTTCATTGCATTTCTAAATTTGCCTTTTCATTTAACTGCTTTGTGCTGGTTAAATGTGGATTGATAACGCTTTCTTGTGATTTGCTACTTGTCGTCATTGTAAACCCTGTGTCATTGCTTTATCACTTACAGAATCATTGTCATTGTAAACTTCACTCATTGTCCTACCATTGTCATTGCATTACTTACCATATGTTTCTAATCATTGTCAACCTAACCCACTGTCAAACCATGTTTGAGAATGATTGATTGATTGTCTGATTGAATGATTGTTGATTGACAGTCCATCCCATCCCATGAGAAGCACTAACCTGTCTCCTAACCCCTCCCCTTGGCTCTAATAAGAGGAGGAGCTGCACCTCATTCCTGACACTACCCCCCAGGAGGCATCGGGTGCTTCTGGGGAGTCTGGGGCCTCTGGCACCTCATTGGCCTCAGGGCCTGGGAGCTCCGACTCTGGTGGGTCAGAGGTCACATTAATCCCTGACCCTGAAGGTAAGTACCAACAAATAAAGACAATAAGAAAGCAGATCTCTATGGTATCAACCCATTGTATCATATGTGTAAGGATAACAGGGGTAAAGGTCCCGAAAACTTTGAGCAGAAAGCATGCTCTGCTGCCATGTCCGTATTTGGACAGGACAAGGTGACCAAATAATCTGGTCAAGAGATGCTTTTCAAAGGATTTGTGGTTGACAAGTATGAATAATCTCAAATTCCAGCTAAGAACACTGTTCCAATGGACCTACAGTTGAAGTCGGAAGTTTACATACACCTTAGCCAAATATATTTAAACTCAGTTTTTCACAACTCCTGACATTTAATCCTAGAACAAATTCCCTGTTTTAGGTCAGTTAAGATCACCACTTTATTTTAAGATTGTGAAATGTCAGAATAATAGTAGAAATGTATTTATTTCAGCTTTTATTTCTTTCATCACATTCCCATTGGATCAGAAGTTTACATACACACAATTAGTATTTGGTAACATTGCCTTTAAATTGTTTAACTTTGGTCAAACATTTTGGGTAGCCTTCCACAAGCTTCTCACAATAAATTGGGTGAATTTTGGCCCATTCCTCCTGACAGACCTGGTGTAACTGAGTCAGGTTTGTAGGCCTCCTTGCTCGCACACGCTTATTCAGTTCGGCACACACATTTTCTATAGGATTGAGGTCAGGGCTTTGTGATGGCCACTCCAATACCTTGACTTTGTTGTCCTTAAGCCATTTTGCCACAACTTTAGAAGTATGCTTGGGGTCATTGTTCATTTGGAAGACTCATTTGCGACCAAGCTTTAACTTCCTGACTGATGTCTTGAGATGTTGCTTCAATATATCCACATAATTTTCCTATCTCATGATGCCATCTATTTTGTGAAGTGCACCAGTCGCTCCTTCAGCAAAGCACCCTCACAACATTATGCTGCCACCCCCGTGCTTTACTGTTGGGATGGTGTTCTTCGGCTTGCAAGCCTCCCTCTTTTTCCTCCAAACATAACGATGGTCATTATGGCCAAAGAGTTCTATTTTTGTTTCATCAGACCAGAGGACATTTCTCCAAAAAGTATGATCTTTGTCCCCATGTGCAGTTGCAAACTGTAGTCTGGCTTTTTTATGGCAATTTTGGAGCAGTGGCTTCTTCCTTGCTGAGCGGCCTTTCAGGTTATGTCGATATAGGACTCGTTTTACTGTGGATATAGATACTTTTGTACCTGTTTCCTCCAGCATCTTCACAAGGTCCTTTGCTGTTGTTCTGGGATTGATTTGCACTTTTCGCACCAAAGTACGTTCATCTCTAGGAGACAGAAAGCGTCTCCTTCCTGAGCGGTATGACGGCTACGTGGTCCCATGGTGTTTATACTTGCGTACTATTGTTTGTACAGATGAATGTGGTACCTTCAGGCATTTGGAAATTGCTCCCAGATGAACCAGACTTGTGGAGGTCTACAATTTTTTTCTGAGGTCTTGGCAGATTTCTTTAGATTTCCCCATGATGTCAAGCAAAGAGGCACTGAGTTTGAAGGTAGGCCTTGAAATACATCCACAGGTACACATCCAATTGACTCAAATGATGTCAACT
Organism: Salvelinus namaycush; assembly: GCF_016432855.1. Lineage (NCBI taxonomy): Eukaryota > Metazoa > Chordata > Actinopteri > Salmoniformes > Salmonidae > Salvelinus > Salvelinus namaycush. The sequence continues at coordinate 14,054,760 of NC_052344.1, forward strand.
AGCCTATCAGAAGCTTCTAAAGCCATGACATAATTTTCTGGAATTTCCAAGCTGTTTAAAGGCACAGTCAACTTAGTGTATGTAAACTTCTGACCCACTGGCATTGAGATACAGTGAAATAATCTGTCTGTAAACAATTGTTGGAAAAATGAATTGTGTCATGCACAAAGTAGATGTCCTAACCGACTTGCCAAAACTATAGTTTGTTAACAAGACATTTGTGGAGTGGTTGAAAAATAAGTTTTAATGATTCCAACCTTAGTGTATGTAAACTTCCGAATTCAACTGTATTTATATTAAACATATATCAACATAACATCATTTGAATAACTCTCAAAATCCATTCCCAAGATTCCATTTAACTATTTCCTAATTGAATCAGTTAAATGTGTCATAAACAACGACAACAACATAACTCCCTTGCTATTTGTGACTTCTCACCGTGGCAAACAGCACTTGTTGTCGTGTCACTGTCCATGCTGTTTCCAACCTGTCTCTTTAATACCTCATCTCTATCTCTAACAAGAGGAGGAACTGCTCCTGACTACTCCGAAAACCCCTCAGGAGTCTGGAGGTACAGTAGGCTCAGGGGGCTCTGGGTTGCCAGAGGTTGACTTGGACATTAAAGGTCAGTATCCAGCACAAACACTAACTATTCAATCAAAACCTGTAACCAGGCTTCTGGGGTTATAGGGTCTATTCTACTTCACTATACAGTATATGGGGTCTATCACATTCCCATATTGAAACCTATTTTCTCATATCTTTATACGAGTTGTCTCTTCCATTTCACCCCAGAAACCCTGGTTTTGATTGAATAGGGTTATTAAATATTATATTTATGTGCATCCTGTTAAAACTGATCACAAACTGGGTTGAAGCCATATGTATCTGTAATGTCCGTTACACGACTTATGTCTTGTCCTTACCTGTCACAAACACTAACATGTGTCTGTCTGTATCATGTGTTTACTATCAAGTTGCTCTACGATATGAGTCTGTAACATCTGTTATCGTCATCTTCTCCTAACGTCTGTGTTATAACCTGTCCCGAACACCATTTACACAATATGTCTAACATTGGTAATGCACTACACCTCAACCATAGCACCTCAGCAACAACCCTCATAATGTGCACACCTTTGTCACATCAAAAGCTGCGTCCAATCCAGACTTGACAACATTTCTTGATGCAAGAGGTAAAACAAACAAATCATATCAACACTGAGTACACGTCTCCACCATTCTACAAACCCATTGTTACTGCATCGAAGGCTGGTGGCCTAAACTTCATCACACAACATCTCAGACCTATCAACTGTTCTCTCAAATGTATTGCCTACCTCCATCTTACTTCCTTGTCCTGTCTGTCTGTCCCAGGTATGCCTACCTGCTTGCTGTGCACCTGTCTGGGTGGTTCTGTCTACTGTGATGATGTGAAGCTGACCAGCGTGCCGCCTCTCCCCAAAGAGACCACTCACTTCTACGCCCGCTACAACCACATCACCAAGATCAACAAGGGCGACTTCGCTCAGATGAGTAGGTGTCACATGTTAAAGGCACAGCCCGCTAGATTTCCTGCTGTTCAATGGCTGTTTCAATTAATGAAACCACGTGGAACAGTCCGAGTACTTTACCGTCTCTCTCTTGCAGACAAGCTGAAGAGGATCGACTTGACCGCCAACGAGATTGCATCCATAGCTGATGATGCGTTCTCCGGCCTGCCCGTGCTGGAGGAGCTGGTGCTCCGTGAGAACGGCGTGTCACAGCTGCCTGCCCTTCCGCCTGTGATGACCCTCATCGACGCCAGCCACAACAACATTGGCGCCACAGGCATCCACAAAGAGGCTTTCAAGGTATGTAGGTCTGACAAGGATTACAAACAATTGATTTCCTTTTGTGAGTGCTGGGATGAAACAAAAACAGGGATGTATTGAGAGACTGTCTGGCATAAAGGACTCCACTCTAAATGTAAACAATGTGTTTTGTTTAGGACATGACGGGTCTGCTGTACCTGTACCTAACAGACAACCACATCGACCACATCCCTGTGCCCCTACCGGACAGCCTGCGCTCTCTGCACCTACAGGTACCTGCACTTCTGCCTCTTTTACTGTCCTCTTGTGGGTACTATAGGATTACCCCATACTGTACACTGGTGGTGACTTGAGGGATTTTTGCTCAACTGACCACCGTGTCCCCTCTTTCTGCAAGCTGTTTCAAAACATTCTGGACAATTCTCTGCCATTCAGTTATTAGGGCAAATTATTGTATATTTAAACTGTACTTTTCTCCAGCACTCTGGCAGACCTGTGCAGAATCTCAAGGCCCATAAATTAATTTTTATTTTACTAGGCAAGTCAGTTAATAACAAATTCTTACTTTCAATGACGGCCTAGGAACAGTGGGTTAACTGCTTTGTTCAGGGGCAGAACAACAGATGTTTACCTTGTCAGCTCAGGGATTCGATCTTGCATTTCGGTTACAAGTCCAACGCTCTATCCACTAGGTGGTGGTTAGAGCACCATAATGAATGTGTTGTTTCGCAGTGTTTTCTTAGACTTCAATGCCTTGTTTTCCAGCGCAACAACATTCAGATGATACACGAGGACACGTTCTGCAACCTGAAAGACTTCAACTACATCAGGAACGCACTGGAGGACATTCGCCTGGACGGCAACCCCATCAACCTCAGCAGGACCCCACAGGCCTATGTGTGTCTGCCCCGCGTCCCCATCGGAGCCCACATCTAACCACACACACATCTTTACACAGCTCAACTCATTGTCTACGAGACATATGTACATACCATACACACACTTACCTACTGGACAGATCCTAAAAGTTGTCCAGTCTCAGTTCAATTGCAATCTGCACATACAGTAAACACCGGAACACAGTATCTACCAATCTTGCCTAATTTAAGTCTGATCAGTTGTTGATCGCATACATAACACACAGTGAGCGAGATGGTGTGTATCTCTCATTCCTACACACACACAAATACACACCAGATAATTTTGTCAAAAGCCAAACTGTTCAGCAACTTGAAGCAAACAAAAAGACAATGAAAATGACATTTTATTGATCCAACAAACATTGTTTAATGTCTGTTCACGACAACCAGTAATATTGTTTAAATATGTTTTTGTAAAGGGGAAAAAATTATATTACAGAAATCTAACACTATTTAAAAAAAACAATTATACTAACAAACGAATTGAAGCTTACTGGAACGCTAAATTGAATATCAATGCAATAAAAGCAATTAAACAAGCATTTGTAAAGTCTGTACTGTAATATAAAAATATATTCTGAAGTCACTTTTTTTTACATGAACTGCAATATTTGGCATATTACATTTCAAAGTTCTTGTTATGACCACAATAGCCTATATCAATAAAGATCAAGACTATTGTATGACTGGGGAGGGGTTTCTGTTGGGTGTGGATGGGGTTAACAAGAGGAAACAGCCTGCTATTGTGTGCTTTGTATGGAAATACCACAATTGAATAAAGTTGTTTTGATGACCTCAATGGCTTAACATTTTAATTGAAAATTGACCGGTAAGGTGTGTAACTGCAAACTGATTTTGAAATGAACTGATTGAGTACAACTGTTTAGGCAGTTAATGTTCAAATACTTCTAGCCCAGATAACAATAGGCATCTCTGAACAGTAATACAAAAAGGATTTGTAATTGAAAACTTTGTACATTCATAGAAAATAAAACCAATACAAATGATATCCAATTACTTTCCAATTGAATAGTCTAGTGTAAACAAAAAGGTAATTGTTCTTCACATACGTTCAACCAACTTTTCAAACATCTTGAGGAATCTCTCGGTTCTTTCCAACGACCCAACGACCCTCGGTCCTCCTGTTTTACAGCTTTGTCCTTCCGCACCGTTCTCCTCCGCTGCTCTACCCTCCGCCAGTAGAACTCTGTCTCTGTCCACAGCCAGCCTGTCTCTGGCCACCTGCGCTTTCTCCTTCTCTATCAGCCCCCTCTCCCTCTCCACCGCTGCCTTCTCCCTCTCCAGTTGGGCACGCTCCCGGTCCAGGTTGGCCATCTCTCGTTCCAGCCCTGCTTGCTCTCTCTCCAGCGCCATCCGCTCTCTCCCCATCACCTCTCGCTCGCCCTCCAATGCCGCCCGTTCGGTCTCCAGGGTCGCCCTCTCGGTGTCCATCTCATCCAGGTCGCAGTGCATCCCCATCACCCCTATTCCGCCTATCATGGATCTCTTCCTGGGCCGGGCGTCAGGGAGAAAATCACTGTCGCTAGTGCCCGGGGGGAGTGGGCCGATGATGGGGGCTGAGCCTGCCAGACGTCCCTCCATTGCGTCACTCATCAGATCATACCAACGCCAACTGTGGGGGAACACCTGCACCCCTGGGGGAGGGTACTTCAGCTCCTGTCCCCAAAAGAAGGATAAACAGTATTAGTAGGTAGTCAGATAATGAAGTATGTGTCTCTAGGGCAGAGTTATTTAGAACTTTACAAGGATGCCAATTAAAGGGTCAAATTCAGAGGTTTCCATCCTGAGGTACACAACCCTTCAAATTAGCAGATTCTGCCATTTCAGCCATACGTGTTGCTGACGTGTATAAAATCAAGCACACAGCCATGCAATCGCCATAGACAAACATTGGCAGTAGAATGGCCTTACTTAAGAGCTCAGTGATTTTCAACGTGGCACCGTCATAGGATGCCACCTTCCCAACAAGTCAGTTCGTCAACTTTCTGCCCTAGTCAAATGTAAGTGCTGCTACAGTGAAGTGGAAACATAGGAGCAACAACGGCTCAGCCGCGAAGTGGTAGGCCACACAAGCTCAGAACAGGACCGTCGAGTGCTTAAACACGTATCACGTAAAAATCGCCTATCCTCAGTTGTGACACTCACTACAGAGTTCCAAAATGCCTCTGGATGCAATGTCAGCACAAGAACTGTTTGTCGGGAGTTTCATGAAATGGGTTTCCATGGCCGAGCAGCCGCACACAAGCCTAAGGTCACCATGTGCAATGTCAAACGTGGCTGTAGTTGTGTAAAGCTTGCAGCCATTGGACTCTGGAGCAGTGGAAATGCGTTCTCTGGAGAGATTAATCCCACTTCACCATCTGGCAGGCAGACGGACAGAGAACGCATCCTGCCCCAATGCATAGTTCCAACTGTAAAGTTTGGTGGAGAAGGAATAATGGTCTGGGCTGTTTTTTATGGTTCGGGCTTGGCCTCTTAATTCCAGTGAAAGGAAATCTTAACAGTACAGAATACAATAACATTCTAGATGATTCTCTGCTTCCAGGTTTGTGGCAACAGTTTAGGGAAGGCCCTTTCCTGTTTCAGCATGACAATGCCCCCATGCACAAAGCAAGGTCCATACAGAAATAGTTTGTTTAGATCGGTGTGGAAGAACTTGACTGGCCTGCACAGAGCCCTGACCTCAACCCCATCAAACACTTTTGGGATGAATTGGAATGCAGACTGCAAGCCAGGCCTAATCGGCCAACATCTGTGCCCACCATCACTAATGCTCGTGGCTGAATGGAAGCAAGTCCCCACAGAAATGTTCCAACATCTAGTGAAGAGCCTTCCCAGAAGAGTGGAGGCTGTTATAGCAGCAAAGGGGGACCAACTCCATATTAATGCCCATGATTTTGGAATGAGATGTTTGACAAGCAGGTGTCCACATACTTTTGGATATGTAGTGTATGTAGGATGCAATTGCTACCTTGTATCTCTTCTTCAGATTTTCCCATTTTTTCATTGCCTGACTGGCCGTCATCTTCCCCTGCAAGCCCATGTGTTTGAGGATGGCCCTGCAACAAAAAGGTACACAATGATAATTTCGATTTCAAAAACATACACATTGACTCGTCTCAATGACAGGTAAAATGAAAAAAACGTATCTAACAAAACGTGTACTGGGAGGATCTCGTGTAAGTATCTGAACTCACCTCCAGGCCAGTCGAGAGGCATTTCTCCTCCCCGTAAACATGTAGCGATTTGATACGCGCAATTTCACAAAGTCCATTGTTTCATATTCAGACACTGAAATAAATAAATATGTTTTAAATCACTACATATACAATGTAATTCAAATTAAATAACATTCACATTTTGACTAATAGGACAAATGTGGATCGCGCCGTCTGATGCCTACGCACGCATCTGTTCGAACAAGTATTCGAGACAAGGCGCCATGATGTCCCCTTTGTAGGTAGCGTTACCTAGCTTGCTTGCTAACTAGCTCGGAGTTCCTTACTTCATTTGTAGTCCGAAATAAACATATAAAGGATAAATTGACTACTTACATTTGTATGTGTATTCTGAATTCACTTTCTTTTTACTTTTCTTTTTTGCATTATTAGAGTATAGCGGTAGCGTGTGTTCGATGTTTTCCATTGTAGCATCCATGTTAGCTAGCACAGCGAAGGGACCACAACGGAGTGCACTTCGTCTCTTCCGCCCTTCGTCTCTTCTTCTTCGTGTTGGTTTCCGGCCGCAGTCTAGTCGCTCATAGGCATGTTGCTTCCACCCACAGTTCAGACTGCGCACACGCACCACATACTACCATTCCTCACCTCACATTCGCAAGTGCCACTGCCTACAACAGAACGTTTTATTACTAAAGCTGTAAGATATCCAGCGGGTCACAGTCTAGCTAGCGGCTCAAATATAAAAAAAATACAAATATCAAATCAAACTTTATTTGTCACATGCGCCGAATACAACAAGTGTAGACCTTACCGTGAAATGCTTACTTACAAGCCCTTAACCAACAGTGCAGTTCAAGAAGAGTTAAGAAAATATTTACCAAATAAACTAAAGTAAAAAATAATAAAAAGTAACACAATAACATAACAATAACGAGGCTATATACAGGGGGTACCGAGTCAGTGTGCAGGGGTACAGGTTCGAGGTCATTTGTACATGGAGGTAGGGGTGAAGTGACTATGCATAGATAATAAACAGCTAGTAGCAGCAGTGTACAAAACAAATTGGGGGGGGGGGGGGGGGGGTCAATGTAATAGTCCGGTGACCATTTGATTAATTGCTCAGCAGTCTTAGGGCTTGGGGGTAGATGCTGTTAAAACTTTTCCACGGGACAGTTGAGCTAACGTAGGCTAATGCGATAAGCATGAGGTTGTAAGTAACAATAACATTTCCCAGGACATAGACATATCTGATATTGGCAGAAAGCTTAAATTCTTGTTAATCTAACTGCACTGCCCAATTTACAGTGGCTATTACAGTGAAAAAATACCATGCACAATTTTGAACATAAAAAGTTATTAATAAACAAATTAGGCATATTTGGGCAGTCTTGATACAACATTTTGATCAGAAATGCAATGGTTCATTGGATCAGTCAAAGATTTTGCCCATACACTGCTGCCATCTAGTGGCCAAAATGTATATTCCACCTGGGCTGTAATAATACATTATGGCCTCTCTCTTGCATTTCAGAGATGGTACAAAAAAACAACAAAAAAACGTTTTTTTTCATTGTATTATCTTTTACCAGATCTATTGTGTTATATTCTCCTACATTCCTTTCACATTTCCACAAACTTCAAACTGTTTCCTTTCAAATGGTACCAAGAATATGCATATCCTTGCTTCAGGGCCTGAGCTACAGGCAGTTAGATTTGGGTATGTTATTTTAGGCTAAAATTTTGGGGAAAAGGGGCGGATCCTTTAAGCTTTCCTTAATAACTGAGCCTGTCGGAGCATGTGGCAGCATTATAATAGGATGACTTGGGAGAAGGATGATCTGCAACAGACAGTCATCTCAGTATATTCCCATGTATCTCATCTGGTGGAGCATAACGCTTGCACCATAGTTGTGTGTTTGATTGACACGGGGTACCAGTACGAAAAAAAGAATTAAAATGTATGCACTCACTACTATGAGTCGCTCTGGATAAGAGAGTCGGCTAAATAATGAAAATGAGTATCAGAAGTAAAAATACAGTCAGTCTGGCCTGCTACTGTGCCTTTCTACACCTTATAAAACTGTCGAGAGTAGACTCAAAACTGATCTAGATGGAATGAAACATTCAAAATCACAGGGCTTTTGAGCCGTTATTCAATTGACATTTTCACTGCAGACTAGCGTATAATGTTATACTCGCTTGAAAACAATAATGCAATGATTCATTGCATTGAGGTGTTGTAGGCTGGTCTAGGTAGGATAATTGTATTGTCACTTAACAAGATCAATAGGGGAGCTTTTTAAGCTGTGCGTCACAGGTCTTCACTGTTCTTTCATGCGCAATGATGCACCTGGCCTCTCAGCTCCGTATCAGCTACACCTATTTGTTCTCATGGATTTCCAATTGAAATTTAATGCAGCTTTTAATGCTTTTTATGTGTGGTATGATTGCTAGTTAGCCTATTGCAGATTTGGACAAACGATCCACCTACCATTATTGTCACTATGAATGGTGGATCGAGGGCATGATAGATAGACTGGTAGAATATATTGACCTGTGGTATAGTTAAGAAATAAGGCCTGAAGGGGTGTGGTAAATGGCCAATATACCAGGGCAAAGGGCTGTTCTTATGCACGACTGTTCTTGTGCACTACGCTATGCTGAGTGCCTCGAAACAGCCCTTAGTCGTGGTATATGGGCCATATACCACAAACACCTAAGGTGCCTTATTGCTATTATAAACTGATTACCAACATAACTAGAAGAGTATAAAGTTATGTTTTGTCATACCTATGGTATATAGTCTGATATATAACTGATTTCAGCCAATCAGCATTCAGGGCTTGAACCACCCAGTTTATAATTAAGCAATAAGGCCCGAGGGGGTGTGGTACAGTATATGGCCAATGGCTAAGGGCTGTTCTTATGCACAATGTAACACGGAGTGCCTGGATACAGCCCTTAGCCGTGGTATATTGGCCATATACCACAAACCCCCAAGGTGCCTTATTGCTATTATAAACTGGTTACTAACATCATTAGAAGAGTAAAAAGTAATGTTTTGTCATACTGTACCTGTGGTACATTGTCATATACCATAGCTTTCAGCCAATCAGCATTCAGCGCTCGAACCACCCACCCAGTTCATAATTAAGCAATAATGCATGAGGGGGTGTGGTATATGGCCAATATACCACGGCTAAGGGCTGTTCTAAGGCACGACGCAAGCGGAGTACCTGGACACAGCCCTTAGCCGTGGTATATTGGCCATATACCACAAACCCCCAAGGTGCCTTATTGCTATTATAAACTGTTTACCATCCTAATTAGTACAGGGAAAACAAATGTTTTGTCATACCCATGGTATACGGTCTGATATGTCAGCCAATCAGCAGTCAAACCACCCAGTTTATAATTAAACTTAGTGCAAGGAAAAGGCAGTGCATAAGGGAAGTACCAAACACCTTGATTATAGGGGAGGCGCATGCAAGCAGATGGGGACATTTGAATAGGATGGAAGAATTATATCGTAAAAAAATGCAAGAGAGTCAATGTAAACCTAGGGGAAAAAATACACTACCATTTTTTTTTTTTAACATACAACCCTCCCCAAAGCAAAATAAAAAAGTTTGACAACCCCTGCTCCGTAAATTTCGATCTGTCCCTAATGTAAAATGATTGAGCAAGCTTCACTGGTTAGCGGGCTATTCAATGGAAAACGAAAGCTATTACTATTCTCCCCATGGCGTCCAGCAACGTAAATGGTAAGACGCATTACATATGAACTGATTAGATTATTTCCTTACAATGTTTTATTTTATTATATCCGCTTCCCTTGTAATATTTATGTTTCATATCAAGCGGTATGATGCGTGAATTGTTGTTGTTTCGGGTCGGACAGACGGCTTTGATTCAATAGGTCCTAGCCAACTTAAAGTTAACTTATGTGTTTTATATAAAATTCACATTTCTATGTTTACTTTGTTCTCAGGTATAGTCGTTATGGTAAAGTTACTATAATAGTAGGATTTTGTTTCTAGGAAATTATAACATGCTTTCACTTTCATTTCTTTAATTCATAACAATGTCCTATAATGCTCAGGATAGGCAGACTGGTAGACTAAAAACAAGGAAGCCATGCCTATACGCAGCTTCACTACATGACCAAAAGTATGTGGACACCTGCTTGTCAAACATCTCATTCCAAACTTATGGGAATTAATATGGAGTTGGTCCCCCCTGTGCTGCTATAACAACAGCCTCCACTCTTCTGGGAAGGCTTTCCACTAGATGTTGGAACATTGCTGCGGGGACTTGCTTCCATTCAGCCACAAGCATTAGTAAGGTGGGGCGCTGATGTTGGGCGAATAGGAGTGGCTCGCAGTCGGCGTTCCAATTCATCACAAAGGTGTTTGATGGGTTTGAGGTCAGGGCTTTGTGCAGGCCAGTCAAGTTCTTCCACACCGATCTCAACAAACCATTTGTGTGTGGACCTCACTTTGTGTATGGGGGCATTATCATGCTGAAACAGGAAAGGGTCTTCCCCGTTGCCACAAAATTGGATGCACAGAATTGTCAAGAATGTCATTGTATGCTGTAGTGTTAAGATTTTCCTTCACTGGAACTAAGGGGTCTAACCCAAACCATGAAAAACAGCCCCAGACCATTATTCCTCCTCCACCAAACTTTACAGTTGGCACTATGCATTGGGGTAGGTAGCGTTCTCCTGGGATCCGCCAAACCCAGTTGGACTGCCAGATGGTGAAGCGTGATTCATCACTCCAGAGAACGCATTTTCACTGCTCCAGAGTCCAATGGCGGCGAGCTTTACACCACTGTCGTTGCGCATGGTGATCTTAGACTTGTGTGCGGCTGCTCGGCCATGGTAACCCATTTAATGAAGCTCCTGATGAACAGTTCTTGTGCTGATGTTGCTTCTGGAGGCAGTTTGGAACTCGGTAGTGAGTGCTGCAACCGAGGACAGACAATTTTTACATACTTCAGCACTCGGCGGTCCCGTTCTGTTGTTGCTCCTAGATGTTTCCACTTCACAATAGCAGCACTTACAGTTGACCGGGGCAGCTCTAGCAGGGAAGAAATTTGACGAACTGACTTGTTGGAATGGTGGCATCCTATGACGGTGCCACGTTGAAAGTCACAGGTCTTCAGTAAGGCCATTCTACTACCAATGCTTGTCTATGGAGATTGCATGGCAGTGTGCTTGATGTCATACACCTGTCAGCAATGGGTGTGGCTGAAATAGCCGAATCCACTAATTTGAAAGGGTGTCCACATACTTTTGTATGTATAGTGTAAATCAAAATCCTTCTTGCCAATTTAACCAGGTCCATATTGCTGATATCAATTGTGGGAAACACATTTAACACTGCATTCAGTCTAAACCCCATAATAAGCAGGAGGACAGCATTACACACTGTAAAACCTGGATAAGTTCTGTCTTCTCAAACATTGAGGGGGGGAAAATGAAGTTAAGAAACTTAAATAGCTGAAGTGAGCAGTACTATCTTCATATGAGTAAAACAAATGCAGTGTCTTTTGAGTAAGGTATACTTAAATGTAAGCCTCCAGTGTGCCTTGCCTTTGAATTGTAGAGTTACCTCCCATGACTGTATTTGTTAATGAGAGACATAGTTGATGAATTTGTTCATTTTCAGTCCTGTGGCCTTCACCAAGTGAGTTCCTAGGCAAAGATCATTATAATTGAGCCATGACATACAGTATACCTTAACATAAGGCCTTAAACCGTGGCCTGAAACTCATGGTTTACAGGCCACTACAGGCCTCTAAGTAGGGTTGCAAAATGTATTGTTTAAAGTAATTATCAAAACCAGAGAAAGTTTCAAACAAAACTATGCTCATCCATATCAAATGCTTTTAAAAATATTTATAAGGACGCTATAGTCTATGACATCTAAGACCAAACAAATATTACAAATGTGTCTCCCTCATGAATCCCATGTCCAGTCATACTTTGGGTCTCAGTGTTTGTCCCTAAACATAATTTAGTCTCAGCTGCAGCATTCAAATTGTGGTCATCATGTGTCTGTGAATCACAACATTAAAAACGAAGTGATCACAGCATTTCCACAAATTAAGCCATACACAACATTATAGTTTACACTAGGTCTACTGTGTGGGAATGGTGAAAGAATCTTAGCCCAGCTGTAGGTCCATTTGAGTGTGTGGTCACTTAGGGTGGCACATCAATCAGTTCTGGGACCATTGGAGACTTGGGCTGCTTGCTCTCAAAGTGCTATAAAAGGTCATGTACAAATTGTAGGACATAAAATTCTGTGGCTTAGATGGAATTCAAAGTTGACAAATGATAAACTGAGCAATGCGATGCAACAAACTACTACACATGAAAGACTGTACCACACAGGCCAGGGCCCGGTTAGAACCTTCGTGGGAGCATCGTTAAATCTCCGAGCTGTTTCCCAAAACCATTTTTACTGAAGTTGCACTTGAAAACGCTTGTTACTTACCAAATTCCTCAGACCACTCGTAACACAGCTTAGTGCGTCATTAGAGGTGTTTCTCCCTACCGCATCACTTCACACAGATCTATGCTTAACATAGAATCAAGATACTTCTGTCTATGACTTCCGATAACTTCAGAACTAAGTTGAATACAAATGCAGAGTTGCCAATGTCTTTGCAATTGTTACAAACAAGCGAAGGATACAAATATGCTTCACATGAAAACTGAGATGACTGCATTAAAAGATAAATAGTCTAGTGTAGTGATGTTTAGTTTGCGAATGATACATTTTTTTTGAACGACTCTTTACTGACTCAAGAGTCATGATATGTTTTCTGAGTGAGTCGTCTGTTTGACCTGCTATTGCTGGCCTCAATGAGTTCTACAGCAGGAGTAATTGCAGATCGCTATTAGGGGCGTTTTCTGATGTCAAGTTACACCCATTGATGCTCGCCATTGATCCGTGGCCGTTTCTTTCACATCGGGGACAGATGTTGACAACTGTTGCATTGTAGCTAATCCTAACCCAAACTCTTTTCCTAACCTTAACCTCATTCACCTAACCTGCCACATTAATTATCCTAACCTGCTTTGTAAACAAATCATCTGTGTCAAGAAACAATCAAATTTGTCACGTGCCAAATACAACAGGTGTAACCAACAATGCAGTTCAAGAAATAGAGTTAAGAAAATATTTACTTAAATAAGTAACACAATAAAATGACATAACAATAACGAGACTATATACAGGGAGTATCGGTACAAAGTCATTGCGCTGGGGTACAGGTTAGTCGAGGTAATTTGTACATGTAGGAAGGGGTAAAGTGACTATGCATAGATAATAAACAGCGAGCAGCAGCAGTGTAAAAACAAGAGGGGGCGGGGTAGGTAACACCAATGAGCATTACCTGATATCAAGGAATGACCACATCAAGAAAAGCCCTGAATTGCATCTGCAATTACACCATATTGGGTTCAGCGGCTCCAGAGACGTGCTCCGACCACAAACTGTCTGTCATATGCTATTGTCACGAACCGGCTCGAAGTTCGTAACAAAAAGGGAGACAACGTGGAGATAAGGAATAACAAAATATATTTATTAACTGAAGTAAACTAAATACAATTAACAATGGTGTGTGTAATCAGTAGTGTAAGTGAGTGGTTGTGTGCATAAATGTGATAATGAGGGTTGTTGAAAGGTGCCAAAGCAAACAAACGGCCACAAAAATGCCACAACCAAAATCTATAAGTGTGTCTGCATGGAGAGAGTCTCCTCAATGAATAGGGAAAGACGAGTATTTATCCCGGGACACACCCGGGCACAGGTGTCCCATGTCGCTGACGACCCTCCCAGCTCCGCCCACCGACATCCTAATAAGGAAAACAAGAGCAAAGAGAAAGAATATGGCAGACAGAGTGGGAGGGTCATCACCCCCCCCCCCCCCCCATGAAACCGGGGACCAATAAGGACCCCGGAACACCATACCAGTCACAAACAAAATACTGCCCTGGATCCTAGTAAATAAGCCTGCGTCCCAAATTCACTCAGCCTGCGTCCCAAATTCATAAGGGGGTACTCACACTTCCACTTGCACCAGCCAACCTCGTCTTCCCCAGACCTCAGCAACCTTTGCACACAGGAAGTAACCTTTAAGAGGAAAGACAAAAACGAGACCAGAAGGGAACAGACAGGAGCGACAGATCAGGACAATACCAAACAAAATAAACAACGGTCAGTCACATAGACATTCAGGAACAGGGCGCACGAGAGAGCGCGTCAGCAACAAGCTCCAACAAAAAGAACGTCTCAGGGTCCTTCTCATTACATTTTGGCAACATACGTAAGTTTCCAACATTTTCAAATGTGTCCGGTAGAGATCGACCGATTAATCAATACACAAGTATATATTTTTAAACCTGGATATTTAGTTAATATTGCCTGCTAACATGAATTTCTTTTAACTAGGGAAATTGTGTCACTTCTCTTGCGTTCCGTGCAAGCAGTCTGGGTATATGCAGCAGTTTGGGCCGCCTGGCTCATTGCAAACTGTGTGAAGACCATTTATTCCTAACAAAAAACGTAATTAATTTGCCAGAATTGTACATAATTATGACATAACATTGAAGGTTGTGAAATGTAACAGCAATATTTAGACTTAGGGATGCCACCCATTAGATTTCACTGAAAGAATAAACGTTTTGTTTTCGAAATGATAGTTTCCGGATTTGACCATATTAATGACCTAAAGCTCGTATTTCTGTGTGTTATTATGTTATAATTAAGTCTATGATTTGATATTTGATAGAGCAGTCTGACTGAGCGGTGGTAGGCAGCAGCAGGCTCGTAAGCATTCATTCAAACAGCACTTTCGTGCGTTTGCTAGAAGCTCTTCGCTGTGCTTCAAGCATTGAGCTGTTTATGATTTCAAGCCTATCAACTTCCGAGATTAGGCTGGTGTAACCGATGTGAAATGGCTAGCTAGTTAGCGGGGTGCGTGCTAATAGCGTTTCAATCGGTGACGTCACTCGCTCTGAGACCTTGAAGTAGTTGTTCCCCTTGCAGAGGGGCTTTTGTGGAGCGATGGGTAACGATGCTTCAAGGGTGGCTGTTGTCGATGTGTTCCTGGTTCGAGCCCAGGTAGGGGCGAGGAGAGGGACGGAAGCTATACTGTTACACTGGCAATACTATACTATATAAGAACATCCAATAGTCAAAGGTATATGAAATACAAATGTTATAGAGAGAAATAGTCCTATAATTCCTATAATAACTACAACCTAAAACTTCTTACCTGGGAATATTGAAGGCTCATGTTAAAAGGAACCACCAGCTTTCATATGTTCTCATCTTCTGAGCAAGGAACTTAAAGTTAGCTTTTTTATGTGGCACATATTGCACTTTTACTTTCTTCTCCAACACTTTGTTTTTACATTATTTAAACCAAATTGAACATGTTTCATTATTTATTTGAGGTTAAATTGATTTGATTGATGTATTATATTAAGTTAAAATAAAAGTGTTCATTCAGTATTGTTGTAATTGTCATTATTACAAATATATATATATTTTTTAATCTGCCGATTAATCGGTATCGGCTTTTTTTGGTCCTACAATAATCGGTATCGGCGTTGAAAAATCATAATCGGTCGACCTCTAGTGTCCAGGGCACGGCCGAAAGAGGAGCGACCCCTAGGTAAATCTGGGTCACCTTCCCAGAGCAAACTCTCTCGCCAGTTTGTACAACGCGATTCAAACCAGAGCATACCAGACCTATTTTCTGTCCATATCCCCAGATTCCTACCGCAGGCTCTGAACCTTTTCACCTGGATCATCGCAGCTAGCTAGCTGCAATCCGAGTGACTACTCCTGGCTAACGTCTGTCCCGAAGCAAGCACCAATTAGCCTGAGCTAGCTGAAGAGGCCCATCAGCCACTCCTGGGCTACAATACCCGGACCTCTTCTACTGCCGGTACGGGGCACGGAACCCCGCCAATCCTTCACGACTGGACCACCGACATAATCTACTCGAGGGAGTACTCAACTGGCGCCTATGTCGTGACGTCTCCTAAATGCCCATCTGCTAGCCGCGGCCCGCTAGCTGTCTAGAACATATTGGACTGTTAGCTGAATAGATCCATCGGCCAATTTCTTGGGCCACTACACCTATTTTGCCAATTGGACTTGGACTCCTCTGCTACTCGGAACCCTACTAATCCATCACGACTGGTCTATCGACGTCACCACACGCGGAGGCTAAAACAGACTTTCCTCTGTCGAGACGTCCCTCTAAGGCCCTTCTGCTAGCTTGGTAGCCCCGGCCTTGGTCTAGTGACAGAAAACTGTCACTAGACCAAGTTAATGGCGGACAGAGCGAGAGCGCTCATTAACCAACTTAACCATGATATACATGGTTATTAAGATGCTGCAATAGTGAGCAGGCTGTACAGTATAACAAGAACTCTGTATAGAATGGAACTTCCATCTTACAAGGCATAATCATGACACAAATACACAGTGTATGACACAGGGGAAAGGTAGCTAGTTAGCCTGGCTAACTGGCTAGTAAGTTATAATTATGTACATCGTCATTACTATTACAAAGTCCCCCCCTCCCCCCCGACTGCATGTAATATACAAAGCATTAGGAACACCTTCCTAATATTGAGTTGGATACTTCTTTGCCCTCAGAACAGCCTCAATTCATCGGGGCATGGACTCTACAAGGTGTCGAAAGCGTTCCACAGGGATACTGGCCCATGTTGACTCCAATGCTTCCCACAGTGGGTCAAGCTGACTGGATGTCCTTTGGGTGGTGGACCATTTTTGAAACTGTTGAGCGTGAAAAACTCAGCACCTTTGCAGTTCTTGACACACTCAAACCGGTGCGCCTGGCACCTACTACCATACCCCGTTCAAAGGAACTTAAGTCTTTTGTCTTGTCCATTCAACCTCAGAATGGCACACATACATAATCCATGTCTCAATCGTCTCAAGGCTGCAAAAATCCTTCTTTAACCTCCTTCCTTTCATCTATGCTGGTTGAAGTGGATTTAAAGATGCACTATGCAGAAATAGCTCCGGCTTTTCCTGTTTGCCAAAATGTTAAACTGAAATTAGGAGAACTATTATGTGGCTAAACAAGCAAGTATAGTCTAGAAAGTCATTGTACCATCTAAACCGCCATAAAATATATTTTCCATAACCAAAATATTGAATTTTCAGCTGTTTGAAATTGGTTTACAAAACCGAAAGATGCAAAAACAAAACTTATGTCACGATCGTCTTTAGGTGAAAGAGAGGACCAAGGCGCAGCGTGATATAAATACATATTCTTTTTATTTGAAGATGAAACGAACACTAATACAAACTAGACAAAACAACAAACGTGAAGCTAACAAACAAAAGTGCACACACGCTACTAACGTCAAACATAGACAATTACCCACAACCTACCTAATGCCTATGCTGCTTTAAATATGGCTCCCAATCAGAGACAACGATAGACAGCTGTCTCTGATTAAGAACCAATCCAGGCAACCATAGACTTACATAAACACCTACACTGAACACAACCCCATTAACTCTACAAAACCCCCTATACAATACAAACACCCTAGACTAGACAAAAACACACAAACATCCCCCATGTCACACCCTGACCTAACTAAAATAATAAAGAAAACAAAGATAACTAAGGCTAGGGCATGACAACTTAAGAACGGGAACGGGAAGCATAGAAATAGTGCACATAGAACAGATCTACCGCTTCTTAGACTTGCTTTCGATGCAAAGGACAGAACAATGACACACATTTCTATGTGAATTCAGTCAGGTCCCTGAAAAAGTTACATATTGTGCTTTAACAGATGACATCAATAAGGGATCATAGCTTTCACCTGGATTCACCTGGTCAGTTTATGTAATGGAAAAGGCAGGTATTCCTAGTGTTTTGTACACTCAGTGTACATCACATTGAAAATACTCACTCATATTATTCACCTAATTTCCACAAGGGGCCTGCATTTTACATGTAGCTCCTATTTTTGTGGTTTACTTTTAACAATGGAAAATGATTTATTTGTATGTTGTGCCTTTCTGATTGTATATTTTTTGTATAATATAAAACAACACTGCCATAAACAAAGTAATGCATATAAAATAACAAAACAGGCACCAATTAACGAAGAATAAAATATTAAATGTATTGTGTAAGTGAACTGCTACTGTTTTTTACGTAGCATTTATTTACATTACAAAATACATAAAATATTTCCCAGTCGTTACATTTTTCCCCACAATGCAATGTAATATACGGTAATCTACTGTATTCAGCTTATATAGTTTGTTACTGTTGATTATACAGTTATTTACTGTGACAATTACAGGATTTTTTTACAGTGTACAAAACGCAATTTGATATCACACTGGTCCAATATCACACTGTAATCACAGATTCTCTTCTATTTCCTATTGTTCTATTCTATTGTATTTCTATTCTATTTTCCCTGTCCAGACCCTAGTCAAGGGAACAGCTACCAGGAGAACTACAGCTGCTCTGAGAGTAACTCTGAGAGCAGTGCTACAGAAGAGGAATCAGACAGTGATGCAGCAGGACCCCGGCAGGTCAGAACTAAGTCTGTAAAAATATCAAGCAAATAGCCTGTACAAATGAACTGTTCAACTTTACAAATGGAACCCCATATAATTCCTTCTAAAAAGAAAAGTGTGAACAATATATCTATGTAATATGGTAATTTAGCAAATGGTTTTATCCAAACACTTATATTTAACAGATATAGTGCCTTTTTCAGACCCCTTGACTTTTTCCACATTTTGTTACGTTATAGCCTTATTCTAACATTTATAAAATAGTTTTTTCCCCTGATCAATCTACACACAATACCCCATAATGACAAAGCGAAAACAGGTTTAGACATTTTTGCAAATGTATAAAAAAAAAAATAACTGAAATATCACATTTACATAAGTATTCAGACCCTTTACTCAGTACTTTGTTGAAGCACCTTTGGCAGCGATTACAGCATTGAGTCTTCTTGGGTATGACGCTACAAGCTTGGCACACTTGTATTTGGGGAGTTTCTCCCATTCTTCTCTGCAGATCCTCTCAAGCTCTGTCAGGTTGGATGGGGAGCGTCGCTGCACAGCTATTTTCAGGTCTCTCCAGAGATGTTTGATCGGGTTCAAGTCCGGGCTCTGGCTGGGCCACTCAAGGACATTCAGAGACTTGTCCCGAAGCCACTCCTGCGTTGTCTTGGCTGTGTGCTTAGGGTCGTTTTCCTGTTGGAAGGTGAACCTTCGCCCCAGTCTGAGGTCCTGAGCGCTCTGGAGCAGGTTTTCATCAAGGATCTCTCTGTACTTTTCTCCGTTCATCTTTGCCTCGATCCTGACTAGTCTCCCAGTCCCTGCTGCTGAAAAACATTCCAACAACACGATGCTGCCACCACCATGCTTCACCGTAGGGATGGTGCCAGGTTTCCTCCAGACGTGATGCTTGGAATTCAGGCCAAAGAGTTCAATCTTGGTTTCATCAGACCAGAGAATGTTGTTTCTCATGGTCTGAGAGTCTTTAGGTGCCTTTTGGCAAACTCCAAGTGGGCTGTCATATGCCTTTTACTGAGGAGTGGCTTCCGTCTGGCCACTCTACCATAAAGGCTTGTTTGGTGGAGTGCTGCAGGAATGGTTGTCCTTCTGTAAGGTCCTCCTATCTCCGCAGAGGAACTCTAGAGCTCTGTCAGAATGACCATCAGGTTCTTGGTCACCTCCCTGACCAAGGGCCTTCTCCGATTGCTCAGTTTGGCTGGGCGACCAGCTCTAGGAAGAGTCTTGGTGGTTCCAAACTTCTTACATTTCAGAATGATGAAGGTCACTGTGTTCTTGGGGACCTTCAATGCTGCAGATATTTTTTGGTACCCTTCCCCAGATCTGTGCCCCGACACAATCCTTTCTCAGAGCTCTACGGTCAATTCCTTCGACCTCATGGCTTGGTTTTTGCTCTGACATGCACTGTCAACTGTGGGACCTTATATAGACAGGTGTGTGCCTTTCCAAATCATGTCCAATCAATTGAATTTACCACAGGTGGACTCCAATCAAGTTGTAGAAACATCTCAAGGATGATCAATGGAAACAGGATGCACCTGAGATCAATTTCGAGTCTCATAGCAAAGGGTCTGAATACTTATGTAAATAAGGTATTTCTGTTTTTACAAACCTGTTTTTGCTTTTTAGTTATGAGGTTTGGTGTGTAGATTGCTGAGGAAACATTTTATTTATTACATTTTAGAATAAGGCTGTAACGTAACAAAATGTGGAAAAAGTCAAAAGTCATGCTGTCATATCTATTTCAGTTTGGTTGAATATATTATATTTGATCAGGATCAGGAAGAGCCTTGCCGGTACTACAACAGTGGTCACTGCCGGGATGGGAAAAGGTGCCACTACCGACACGTCTGCAAATACGCACTGAGAGGCAACTGTCGCTATGGAGCCAAGTGTCGCCTCAAGCACCTCAGCTCCTCCTCTGACAGTGATGGAGGAGGTGGAAGGAGGGACAGGAGGAAGACTTTATCTGGAGGGAGAGGAGGTGGGAGAGAAAGGAGGAGGTCTTCATCTGGAGGGAGAGGAGGAGGTGGAAGGAAGGACAGGAAGAGGTCTTTATCTGTAGGTAGAGGAGGAGGTGGGAGGAGGGACAGGAGGAGGTCTTTATCTGGAGGGAGAGGAGGAGGTGGAAGGAGGGACAGGAGGAGGTCTTTATCTGGTGGTAGAGGAGGAGGAGGAAGGAGGGACAGGAGGTCTTCAACTGGAGGTAGAGGAGGAGGTGGGAGGAGGGACAGGAGGAGGTCTTTATCTGGAGGGAGAGGAGGAGGTGGAAGGAGGGACAGGAGGAGGTCTTTATCTGGAGGGAGAGGAGGAGGTGGAAGGAGGGACAGGAGGAGGTCTTTATCTGGAGGGAGAGGAGGAGGTGGGAGCAGGAGGAGGTCTTTATCTGAAGGTAGAGGAGGTGGTGGAAGGAGGGACAGGAGGAGGTCTTTATCTGGAGGGAGAGGAGGTGGTGGAAGGAGGGACAGGAGGAGGTCTTTATCTGGAGGGAGAGGAGGAGGTGGAAGGAGGGACAGGAGGAGGTCTTTATCTGGAGGGAGAGGAGGAGGTGGAAGGAGGGACTGGAGGAGGTCTTTATCTGGAGGGAGAGGAGGAAGTGGAAGGAGGGACAGGAGGAGGTCTTTATCTGGAGGGAGAGGAGGAGGTGGGAGCAGGAGGAGGTCTTTATCTGAAGGTAGAGGAGGTGGTGGAAGGAGGGACAGGAGGAGGTCTTTATCTGGAGGGAGAGGAGGTGGTGGAAGGAGGGACAGGAGGAGGTCTTTATCTGGAGGGAGAGGAGGAGGTGGAAGGAGGGACAGGAGGAGGTCTTTATCTGGAGGGAGAGGAGGAGGTGGAAGGAGGGACTGGAGGAGGTCTTTATCTGGAGGGAGAGGAGGAAGTGGGAGAGAAAGGAGGAGGTCTTCATCTGGAGTGAGAAGAGGAGACCGGGCCAGGGAAAGGTCTTCATCTAGAGGTGAGACGTGTACTAGGCTGTAATAGGGTCAGAGAGGAAGGGAGGGAGTCGACAAGTTTGCTTACATTCAATCCATAAACCTTGAAACGTTTAGAAATGTTAATTGACCAAGACTGAAAATGGACAATGGCCTAATCAAGTTAAAATGTTTGTGTTTGTGACCATGAACAGAGATATGTATGGATGCAACGAATGAGTGTCTTGTGAGTGTAATTTACCTGTATCCATTTTGTTCCCCACTGTCAGAGGCTCAGCGTGACTTTAGCGGGCCATACAAATGGCAGTTGGAAGATGGACATGGCTGGAAGGACATAGCCAACGATCACATTTTGGAGGGACAGTACTCCCAACCCAACATTAAGGGCATCAATATCTACAACACCCCCTACGGGTAAGGAGAGGAAGTACACCTGAAGGTGTTAGTTTAGTTCAGAGCCAGATAGACCTACAAACATTGTATATACAATATATTTACAGTACCAGTCAAAAGTTTGGACACACCTATTCATTCAAGGGTTTTTCTTTATTTTTACAATTTTCTATGTTGTAGAATAATAGTGAAGACACCAAACTATGAAATAACACAGATATAATCATGTAGTAACCAAAGAAGTGTTAAACAAATCAAAATATATATCTTTTTTTGAGAGTCTTCAAAGTAGCCACCCTTTGCCTTGCTAAACTCTTAGCATTCTCTCAACCTGCTTCACCTGGAATGCTTTTCCAAACGTCTTAAAGGAGTTCCCACATATGCTGAGCACTTGTTGGCTGGTTTTCCTTCACTCTGCAGTCCAACTCATCCCAAACCATCTCAATTGGGTTGAGGTTGGGGGATTGTGGAGGCCAAGTCATCTGATGCAGCACTCCATCACTCTCTCCGTCTTGGTCAAATAGCCCTTACATAGCCTGTAGGTGTGTTGGGTCATTGCCCTGTTGAAAAACAAATGATTGTCCCACTAAGTGCTAACCAGATGGGATGGCGTATCGCTGCAGAATGCTGGGTAGCCATTCTGGTTGTGTGCCTTGAGTTCTAAATAAAACACAGACAATGTCACCAGCAAAGCACCCCCACACCATCACACTACCTCCTCCATGCTTCACGGTGGGAACCACACATGCGGAGATAGTCCGTTCACCTACTCTACGTCTCACAAAGACACTGCGGTTGGAACCAAAAATCAACAGATTTCCACTGGTATAATATCCATTGCTCGTGTTTCTTGGCCCAAGCAAGTCTCTTCTTCTTATTGGTGTCCTTTAGTAGTGGTTTCTTTGCAGCAATTCAACCATGAAGGCCTGATTCACGCAGTCTCCTCTGAACAGTTGATGTTGTGTCTGTTACTTGTACCTTGTGAAGCATTTATTTGGGCTGCAATTTCGGATGCTGGTAACTAATGAACTTGTTCTTTAACTCTTCCTTTCCTATGTCGGTCCTCAAGAGAGCCAGTTTCATCATAGCGCTTGATGGTTTTTGCGACTGCACTTGACGAAACTTTCAAAGTTCTTGAAATGCTCCGGATTGATGGATTGTCGTTTCTCTTTGCTTATTTGAGCTGTTCTTGCCATAATATGGACTTGGTATTTTACCAAATATGGCTATCTTCTGTATACCACCCCTACCTTGTCACAACACAAGTGATTGGCCCAAATGCATAAAGAAGGAAAGTAATTCCACAAATGTACTTTTAACAAGTCACACCTGTTAATTGAAATGCATTCCAGGTGACTGCGTACCTCACTAAGCTGTTTGTGAGAATGCCAAGAGTGTGCAAAGCTGTCATCAAGGCAAAGGGTGGCTACTTTGAATCTGTTTAACACTTTTTTGTTACTACATGATTCCATATGGGTTATTTCTTGTTTTGATGTCACTTCACTATTATTTTACAATGTAGAAAATAGGAAAAATAAAGAAAAACCCTTGAATGAGTAGATGTGTCCAAACTTGACTTGACTGGTATTGTATATATACAGTGGCAAGAAAAAGTATGTGAACCCTTTGGAATTACCTGGATTTCTGCATAAGTTGTTCATACAATTTGATCTGACCTTCATCTAAGTCACAACAATAGACACACACAGTGTGCTTAAACTAATAACACACAAATTATTGTAATTTTCTTGTCTATATTGAATACATAATTTAAACATTCACAGTGTAGGTTGTAAAAAGTATATGAACCCCTAGTCTAATGACTTCGTCAAATGCTAATTGGAGTCAGGGGTCAGCTAACCTGGAGTTCAATCAATGAGACGAGATTGGAGATGTTGGCAAGAGTTGCCCTGCCCTATATAAAACACTCACAAAATTTGAGTTTGCAATTCACAAGAAGCATTGCCTGATATGAGCCATGCCTCGAACAAAAGAGATCTCAGAAGACCTAAGATTAAGAATTGTTGACTTGCATAAAGCTGGAAAGGGTTCTAAAATTATCTCTAAAAGCCTTGATGTTCATCAGTCCATGGTAAGACAAATTGTCTATAAATGGAGAAAGTTCAGTACTGTTGCTACTCTCCCTAGGACTGTCCGTCCTGCAAAGATGACTACAAGAGTGCTCAATGAGGTTAAGAAGAATCCTAGAGTGTCAGCTAAAGACTTACAGAAATCTCTGGAACATGCTAGCATCTCTGATGAGTCTACTATACGTAAAACACTAAACAAGAATGGTGTTCATGGGAGAGCACCACGGAAAAAGCCACTGCTGTCCAAAAATAACATTGCTGGACGTCTGAAGTTCGCAACCTGGATGTTCCACAGTGCTACTGGCAAAATATTCTGTGGACAGAGGAAACTAAGTTGAGTTGTTTGGAAGGAACACACAACACTATGTGTGGAGAAAAAAAGGCACAGCACACCAACATGAAAACCTCATCCCAACTGTAAAGTATGGTGGAGGGAGCATCATGGTTTGGGGCTGCTTTGCTACCTCAGGGCCTGGACAGCTTGCTATTATCGAGAAAAATGAATTCCCAAGTTTATCAATACTTTTTGTAGGAGAATGTAAGGCTGTCTGCCAATTGAAGGTCAACAGAAGTTGGGTGATGCAACAGGACAACAACCCAAAACACAAAAGTAAATCAACAACAGAATGGCTTCAACAAAAGAAAATACGCCTTGTGGAGTGGCCCAGTCAGTCCTGACCTCAACCCGATTGAGATGCTGTGGCGTGACCTCAATAGAGCGGTTCACACAAACATCACAAGAATATTGCTGAACTGAAACAGTTTTGTAAAGAGGAATGGTCCAAAATGTCTCCTGTTGTGCAGGTCTGATCCGCAACTACAGAAAATGTTTGGTTGAGGTTATTGCTTCCAAAGGAGGGTCAACCAGTTATTAAATCCAAGGGTTCACATACTTTTTCTTGACACTGTGTATATATATGGGTTTGGTTGACTGATCTAAAGTCTATCAAGGACTTTGAAATAATTATTTTGGTAATTGAGACTCCCCCCCTCTCCCTCTGTCTTGTCTCTTTCTATTCTCTCTCTCTGTAGCGAAGTGAGTATTGATTTCAAGGCGATGAGAGTCCGCGGTAAGAAGAATCTGAGGGTGAGGCGTTTGGATGGTCAGCAGACAGAATGGATCTGGTTCTACTCTAGTAGCAAATGCTGGGCCACGTATGGAGAAAAGGTACAGCAAAACACCAGGCAACAACCCCAAGTGTACCGTTGTCTTTAGAAGCTGAACTTAGGAACATACCAGGGTTGAGGTCAATTCCATTTCAATTCAGTCAATTCAGGAAGTAAACTGAACCATGGAAACCTCTTCTGGAACTCTGGGATCCTCTACTCTAGTCTTAATTCAGCTTAGAAACATCATATCATATGACATGTAATGCTATTGAGTGAAAAAAAAGTGTCACAGAAACCATTGTTGAGTGACAGGAAGAGTGTTTGTTTTTTCTCTCAGGATTCCAAGGGAAACCCAGGCCCCATCCAGAGTTCTGAGATCGAGCAGAAATTCCAACGCAACCGTAACGGTTCTCTTACGTTCAACATCGGCTCCGATATCTTCGAGATCCAATTCAGACGTGAGTCAGACTGAAAGAAACCTTAGACAAACACTTATATTGACATTAAAACTTGAATGTCAAATCAATCAAATCACATTTTATGTGTCACATGCGCCAAATACAACTGGTAAAGACTTTACCGTGAAATACTTACTTACTTTCCCAACAATGCAGAGTTAAAAAGTAAGAAACATTTGCTAAAGAAAAAAAGGAAATATTAACACAATAAAATAACAATAATGTGGCTATACAGTATGTATATATATATTTCTAAATACACATATATACACCGCCTGTTATAGAGCTCCTGGATGTGCTGGGCCGTACGCGCAACCCTCTGTAGTGCCTTGTGTTCGATGCCAAGCAGTTGCCAGTCTGTGACTCACTCCAAACAGAAAGACTCAACGTAACTGAGAAAGTGAAAATATGTGGGGGGGGGGGGATTCTGCGTTGCTTATTAGTTTCTCTGTTCATGATGTGTTTGTGTGTGTGTCAGAAATGAGACAGGTGAGCGGCAAGAGGAAGAGGAAAGTTGTCCGTCGTCCAAAGTACCAACCACCTCAAAGCGGAAGTCTGTAAGTTCAAACACAATGGAACGGATTGCCCCTTTAGGAGAAGACATCGACTGTGCCATAGACAAAACCCGAATTATTTGAATGTGCTGATTTGAATGTCTTGATATTTTACTTGAGACAAACGAAACGGTCTCTCTGATTGAACAGAATTGGTCGAGTGACGTCTGCTTTCCAGAGAGTGAAGATGTCCCCAGCGGGCCAGAGTGAATCTCCAGAGTGGCAGTTTGGGGGGAAAAGTGGGCGCTGGCACACCTTCAAAGACAGTGCTGACATTGAAGACCAGTACCAGCAGGACTTCCATGGATCCATGTCCTTCACTGTCAACGGACAGGCCTACAAGCTGGACTTTTCAGGTAGGAGGCCTCAAGACTTGTGTAGCCTTGCAGATGATGTGTAACTCATGTTAGAGGAGACACAACTTCAGTGGGATCTCTTTTGAAGGTCATCATTCTCATAGTAGGTCTTAATCAATTAGATTTTCTAGAAAAGGAATGACAATATGTAATGACTATGTATTTCGGCCTTGTCTGAAGCATTCTCTAAATGTCTCTGTCTTTTGCAGCCATGAAGCAAACCAACCAGTCTACAAGGATGACGCGCAACATCAGGCGTGTCTAGAGAGCATGAGGAACAACTCAACACTCCAACATCATCATTGCTGTTTATTTTAGGGGATGTAGAATTGTTGGGTTACTATTGTTTACATGCAAGAACCTGCCATTAGCTCACGAACGAGAAATACATGCCTATCGCAGAAAAGGACTACAGATAATGGATATACTCCTGTATACACTGTGTATGAAACAACATGCACAATAACAAACTGTTTACCTTTTTTTTTTTTTTTTTTTTGCCCTGCAAAAGCAAAGTGCAGTATCTGCAAATTTGGTAAAAAAAACATTTGATCTGTTGTAATGGCCTGGTGTAATATGTGATAATAAGGCATTTCGTTTCCTGACAAGAACAACCCAGTCAATCAGAATATATCATGAAGTACCAGAAATTGCTGTATGTCTGGACAGAAAAATACTTTGAAGTCAGATTTTGCTGTTCATTATTTTAAGCAGATATTGCACTTTGCCTTTGTAGAGTATACATATATGAGGAATGCTGTAGCAGACTGCCATGATCAAGTAACTGGGACATTTAGTTAGATAACATTTGTGTGCATGATGTTGAAATGTAGGTCATACCTTTTATCTCAGGTGTTGTTCGAAAAGACGGGAATATTCAAAGCCCTCATTAAATAAGCCTTAATATTTTTATTTAATCGTTTATTTGAATCAAGGGTCATAGCCAATGATGTTTATACACATCATTGGTCATCTAGCTTGTGTTCATTTCTAACGTGGCTGCAGAATAAACAGCCCACTGAGTGCCTTATACTTTACCCCTAGATGAGTTATATTTTTATTCAGAAGAAGAACTGAGTAAACAAATCCTGTTACGAACAGTTGAACAGTTTGACTTTTAGCAATGATGAATTGATTATGTTTTATGAAAATCAATGCAATACAATCTACAGTAATGTGGTAGTAACAATGTTGGAATAACACTGCGTTAAAATGTTCCTAAAAATGAGCTGACGCTTGTCCTGGGTACCTTAATATGATTGAAAGCTTAAACTGCCGTATTGTTACTGTACACAATGAATAAAGACAAAAACAGTATGTTTCCATGTAATAAGGTTTTGATTAAAAGCTGAATAAAATCTGAAATGTTTGAATGCTTTTATTTTGTGTCCTGGTAGTTTGCATGATTGTACTTGGTTCTAATAAGTCTGCGTTTGTGCATCTTTATTTATCTTTCTCCAATCTGAACGGGTATGTTTTAAGCGAAACAGAGCCGCGCCCGTCATGCACAAGACATGAAAGTGAAAGCAATACAAAATAAAGTTATGACTGATGTGTAAAGCCGAATGAAACTTCCACTCTATATTTTCAACTAAAAGTAAGAAGTTTTATTTATGTACAACCATTTGACTATTATATTTATATTTAAATAACTAGCCTTTCAACTTTTCTAGACATGATTTAATACCAATTTAATCTTTTGGGAGGTTTTTTTTGTACTAAAGCAAGCAAGTCGGCTCGTCATTGACTAGATTATTTTTCACTTTATTTGTTATAATGATTACGTTTTATATCTGTTATTTACAGTGTCATTGTGTGGGTTTGGCAATAGTTATCTGGTAAGTTTACGAGCATTACAGGTCAACATTTCTCAGTTGCATTATTGTTTGCATAGGCTATTGTCAACACACCAACAAAACACTTTATAGTCAAATGCCTAATGCTGATGTCACAGCTGACTACTTGAGCAATAAATCGCCCATCGCAGAAAATCAAGTACTTAACAATGAATAAGAGCCCATAGACCTGCCGGTATATCATTCTGTAGATGTACATTATTTATAGGAAATAGTTTCATACTTGTTTATTACCGGTCTAATCGTTATTGAAGGAATATGAGGAGGAGGAGGAAGAGGAAGAGAACTATGAGCAGAGCACTTGAATAGTGTTCATTCCTTGTTCCCTTTCCTTGATAGATAATATTGGTTCAAGGAGGTGAACAGGAGAGGAAGCATTTTAAGAGAATTAAGACTCAAACCTAGGATCTGATTATGTATTTGTTATATGTTAAACAATAGTTCAGTAACTTAAGTTCTGACATATGTTTCTGAACAAACAGGTGGATTGTGTGTGTAGCCTTTCTGCTCTGTGTATTCTAGGCAGGTCTATATAGATTTTGATCAGATTGAGGCTCAAAATGCTGCCATGGGTGTACGACGACTCACGTTCCTACCTCAGGGTCAAAGTGAAGACATCGGGTGGTATTTCAAAGACAATCTGATATGGCATGAATACGGTTCTTTGGTGAGTGAATCTGAAAGTTCCCAAATGGTCCTATAATACAACGTTTTAAATTGTAATTAAATCAAACTGAAATTCTCCCTGCATATTTCATTTCTCTCTCTCTCTTTCTGCTCCCTCCCCTCCCGACCCCAGGGTCCAGGTCAGGGCTCGTCCTCAGTCAGTAGTGGTGATGTGGAACGACAGTACATCCTCAGACCTCAGGGGACCTTCCACTTCACTGTGGGGAGCACCAGCTACACGTTAGACTTCACAGGTAGACTCCACACAGGGCCGTATTCATTAGGTCACGCTGTAGGAAATTACCTTTAAATGTCAACTGCGCTACAAGACAGGTCTTCTGCACTATGGATTGAATTGATCAGTTCCTTCATCACTTTTTGGACAAAATGATATGTACCTATTGACTCTTGAAGAATATAACTTATTGTAATAGAAGGATCGGAGGACCAAAACGCAGCATGGTATGTATCCATATGTATTCGAACACTTTTTCAACACGAACAAAAACAATACGAAACCAACGACGCTACAGTCCTGAACATGTGAACCTATAAAACAATAAACGCACGAACAGGAACAATCACCCACAAACAAACAGTGAGAACAGCCTACCTAAATATGGTTCCCAATCAGAGACAACATAAAACACCTGCCTCTGATTGAGAACCATATCAGGCTAGTTAGACAACCCTAAACCAAACATAGAAACACATAACATAGAATGCCCACCCAGCTCACGTCCTGACCAACTAAACAAAGACTGAACAAAGGAAATAAGGTCAGGAACGTGACACTTATAAAGGCCTTATGAGCTTAGTTCAACTGTCATACACCATCAGAACCCAAAACACAAGCTTGTTTCACTCCAGTGTTTGTAAATTTAAACTAACATTTAATAGCCTCAAAACATGGTTAAAACTATACTTTTGGCCCCTAGCCTCTTCCCCTAGGACCTATGGTGAACAGCATTTATTATGCTGCCTCATCTATATACACTGTTAGGCGCCTGCCTCATTAATTTAACCTGTGTGATGGTTGTGTTGCCAAAGTTATTTGAATGGGTAAGTTCCAGGTCAACTTCATTGCATCCGTTGTATTGCATCATCGACTACCACTCAGGCAGCTGTATTATATGATGTGTTTAGCTGATTATTTAAACCCATCCAGGCGTTGTGAGATCTGGCCGCCATCTGCAATGTAGTCAGCCTGGAATGCAGACTTTCTGTATACAAACTGGCCTATAGGAATCTTGTAGGTGTTATTCAATAGAAATCTGCATCAAATCTATACAGAAAAAGTTACAAACACCAAAACAAAATAGCCACAACATAATAATAGCATTAAATATACATTATTTATAACAAAAAATTCCAGCTTCTCTCTAGTGTGATTGGTTTCCCCTTTGACCTCAACTCAGTGTCAAGATAACTTTACATACTTTCCTGACATATGCAAGTGTGATCATCTATAGTTTCATACCTAGTTTCTTGTCACAGCAACACTGAAGTGTAAATTCACAATTTTTTTGCAGCTTATCCATTGCCCAATCAGCCCCCACCGTAATTGCCTCACCACCTCCCTTTGCTGGCTACACCTGGGAATTCATGGGCGAGGAGGGAGTGTGGATAGAATACCAGACTCCAGTGAGTGGGACATTATTTTATTCCTTGAACCCTTGCAAATAGCACACTACATGACAGATTGTATATTGTATATGCCCTCATTAAGGTGAGAAAGGGGGAGGGAGACAGTCATGGTATAGCAGCACATAATATGTGGCTATTTCCAGAGTTGTTCACTGGAGAGTGCTGGGATTGAGAGACGCTACCAGAAGAACCCTAAGGGACAGATACGCTTCAGAGCTGGGAGATATTCCTACACCCTCGACTTCTCAGGTCAGACTGACTTAAATACTGGTGTACCATAACGTGACCTGTCTAGGGACACTCCTGGAGTTTTCTGTGTCTCTTCCAGGCATGTGTCAGGCCAACGTTCGCATCGGGACCAAAAGAATTGTGAGGAGAACTCAATGTGAAGCTCAACAAACAAGCAGGTATGGACAATACAGGCTGGGAACCTAGAGCAAGGAGTTTTACTGACCAAAGGTTAGGGCCAATAGTTTTTCCTGGTCTGGTCGTGCAGTCAGGAAGAAGTCCTGGTCATTAGTCAAGGCCTTTCTGACCTGTTAGAGAGAACCCATGTGTAACAACTGTACAATGTGACAAATAATGAAAAACTCAATGTCTAATTCCCGTCCTCCTCTCACAGTGGAGGTATGGGTTTACAGTCCCGTTGGCAATTTCAAGACGTGGACGGAAGCTCCATAAGAGTAGTCTTCATATTACTACATTAAAGACACATGACCAAGCAGCGTGTGTGTCGACTTAATCCCGTAGAGAAGTGGCACCTGCAGTGTATCCAGCCAGGACATTGAAGCCCAGTACCAGCAGAACTATGAACTTCACTACCAGGAGATTCAGCTATCAACTGAACTTCTCAGGTAAATATGTAATCTTCACAGAACAAGTGCCTATAGCAGGGGTGTCAAACTCCTTCCCTGGAGGGCCTGGTGTCTGCTGCTTTTCCCTTGTAATTAAGACCTAAACCACCAGGTGAGGGGAGTTCCTTACTAAACAGTGACCTTCATTCATCAGTCAAGTACAATGGAGGAGCAAAGACCCGTCGGCGCTCAGCCCTCCGTGGAATGAGTTTGACAAGTGCCTAACGGGTAAAGGATAGCGGTTGGTTGAACGTTGAGGAATAGTTTAATTGATTTGATGAATCCAAACTCCAAACCAAGCGTTTCCTGTGTTGGAGAACATTATTGTCATGACCTAACAGTTGTTTGATTTGTCTTTCGCAGCCCTGACCCAAAGAAACCTGTCCACTCAGACCACCCGATCTGTTCGACACCTGAACTAATCACTGCCCACGACACTGTCCTCTGTCAGGGGCGAAGTGCAATACCCTGGCAGTGGAGGCTGGTGGGAGGAGCTATAGGAGGACGGGCTCATTGTAATGGCTGGAATGGAATAAATGGAACGGTATCAAACACAAACACATGGAAACGTTTCACTCTGTTTCTTTTATTCCATTCCAGCCATTACAATGAGCCCGTACTCCTATAGCTTCTCACACCAGCCGCCACTGTACACTGGGTGCATCTCAATTGTCTAAAGTGGCTTCCTCTCAACTCCATTTCTTCATGTGCACAGTGAAGACGAAGTCCCTGTCCGGTACTGAGACAGAACCCCTTCCATTCCACTTCCTCCTAAAAATGAAACTTGTTTACATATGTATTCATGGATTTCCTGTTATTTTCTCAACATTGTGCATAGAAAAAGTAGCTTCTGACAATCTGCACAATACTTTAAAAATGTGATCTGTAAAAAGAACCCTCTCACTGCCAATGGTACAAAAGGAACAAGCCTTTTGAGCATGTTCTAGCATGTACATTTGCATTGTCTTTAGTTTGAATAAAGATGATTTTCTATCTACTGTTGAGGCCATCTTATTCCAGAACTCAAAGTTACTTTTCAAATCTCTGGCTCAGACTCAAATACACAGACATCATAGAAATTATTAGATTGTGTATTTTCATATATATGTACAGATTTTCATTGAACCACCTCAGACAACACCACACACACCACATAGTTCATATAAGCCACACGACACATATGACAGCAGTAGTATACAAAGGATCAGAACTCTTGTAGAAGAATAGGCTTTTGTTTTTTGTCCTCGTGTCCAAACGCACGAGTCACAACGACAGGAAATGCAATCCAGTTCTTGCCCTCAAAAAGGCTTCCGTCATCATAGTTACAATCACATGAACATTGATGTCCATCTTTCACGAAAGGTGGCTGCAGAGAGGTCTTTGCCCAATCAGGACAGACCTCCATCACTTGTGTCCAATAGAGAGGTTTACAACCCAGAAGGCCCACCTTTTTGTTATACACTAGCCCATGACATTATCATTGTGCCAGCTCAGTGACAGCATTTTAATCCAACAAAGACCTGTGAATATAAATTAGCATGTGTTCAGTTAACTAACAAAACCTACATCCCCCAGTCTGCAAACAGCATTCAGTGAGGATTCACACAAGGGGGTTGGTCTCAAAAGTCTACAATGGCGTCCTTTTCTCATCTCCGTCCTTCACCTGCACTAGTCTGCAACAGGGGGATAGGTGAGATGACACTCCTGTTCCATTTGGCCCATAGGGCTTTCACCTATCCTGGGAGTTCAGATCAGTGCAGATGAAGGGAAGGAGATACGCAAAGGGGACGAGGAAAGGAGACTACTTTTGACTATTGAGATGCAGCCCCAGACTTAGTTCCACCCCCAAGGATTATTACTGCACACAGCACTCCTCTAAGGCCTCTCATTCATCATCACAAGAGCACAACAATCCAAGGGCCCCTTTAAGAGCTCTCCCATTTTAAATAGATTTATTTATCAACAATTTAGGACAGGTCCCCTTTAATGAAAAAGTGCTCAACTCATATATATATATAAAAACTGCATTTGATAGTACATTTGATATGTCCAACGATTAACTTAAAATGCATGGACTGCTTGCTTTGTTGAAAGCAGCCTGGTTTGATGCATGGAATAAAATAATGAATTACTAAATTCACTACATTTCAACAGGATCACAATCGTTTGTGGTGTCCCATCTTGGCCAGGTCAGTAACATGATGAAGGGAACACATTGATGAAGTCAGAGGGGGTATTACAAAACAGGAACACACAGGGCTAAAGTTACCAGACACCGGGCAAACTAACTAAATGAATTATGATTGTGCTGACATTTCAATATGCACCCATTTGTGTATCCTACTTCACATTCATTCACAATTCCCAGTATATATCGACCAATCACTCACTTACAGCAAACCATTCAGTACATATGCAGGTGAGTTACTTCAATTAAGAAGGTAGCAGTATGTAACGTCACCCTCACAGCACACACAGGATTCTGTGTGGATAACAATCCCTAACCAGACTAATTGCCTAAACACAAATCAACCCCTCCCTTTTCAAACTGTTCGTTGACTTGGATTTCTGCTCAGAAAATACCCTTTTCTTTAGGTCTGATGTAGAGACTGCAGAAGTGCTAGTAACATTTCACCACAACCACTATAACATCTGCTAAACTGTGTACGCAACCAATAAACTTCGATTAGATTTCCACTTCCATCCCATTTCATTTGGATTAATTTATACTGTAAGAATCTTGACACTTATGACATCACTGTTGAATCCTTATTCATCATCTCATTCTAGGCAGAGAACAGAAAGCATGGGTACTAAAAATCCCCAAATGGACTGGGGTGTTACTGCGCAGATCGTTTCCAAGGAGACTTGGCCTTTCCGCCCGTGCGGTTTAGCCGGCGATCCAACAGCTCTTCTGGATTGTTGTCCTCAAAGCAACAGGACCCCACTAAAAAGAACCACGCTGATATGATAAAGCAGGCTGCTGAGGTGGGCAGCATGAATAACATGTGTTGGCGCTGGGCTAAAAAGGAATGGACTGAGAAAGACTGGTCTCCATGCCACTGCTCATCCTAGCACATAGAACAGAGATTATGGAGAAGATATGCATTCTAGATTAAACCTTTCACCGCAAAGTGTCTCAGGAAAGAAACGATATGAAACCCCCACAAACATTACTGAGAGCAGAACACAACGTGAGAGTCTTTTTCCCTCTCTCTCTCTCTCTCTCTCTCTCTCTCTAGTCAAGAAGGTTTGGAATCCGCGTACAGATTGAAAAGCTGAGTCTTCAGTGTTCAATCCGATGGGAGCATAGAAGAACCACACTGCAACCCTAACCACAGAAGATTAAAATACAAATAGCAACAAATAGATTCATCATCATTTCACAGTCGGTCCAAAAAGTGGATTTTTCATTCTTCTTGTTTGCAGTTCAAAAGTCCAACTCCCCTTTCATCAGTCTGTCGTCATTAAAGAGGGGAAAGTTGTTTTCAGCCAAATAGGTCTTTCAGGTCGTTGTTGACGGACGAACTGTGTCTGAGCCCACCACCCGCGTTCATTCCGGGAGCGGCCGTGGGCTGAGAGAAGTTCTGCGGGCTGAAGAAAGGGTTGGCCTGCATCCCGAACCCGCTGGTCAACCCTCCCATGGCTAATGGCGCGCCCTGCATCGGGGCAGTCTGACTGGGCTGGGCTGAACCAAACTGATTAAGCCAGGGGGTGGCGGTGGTCTCAGGGGTGGGCTTGGGAGGAGCCATTTGGTTGAGGCTGACTTTGGGCTTGTTGGAAGTGAACAAGGAGTCCAAGGCAGACATGTCAGGGGTGTTGGTAGTCCCTTGGTTGTGGGTCAGGGCACCAAAGTTAGGGGTGCTGGTGGTGGTGGCCATCCCTCCGTAGAGGCCGGGGCCGGGGGGCCGCATGCCCAGACCCCCTGTCTGGAAGCCCATGGTTGGGTTGTAGCCGTTGCTGACCAGAGAGCCCATGGGGGTGGTGGAGGGGTAGGCTGAGATGGTGCTGCCCTGGATGAGGCCTGGTCTGGGGGGAGAGGTGAGGGACAGGCTGCCCAGGGATGTCATATTGTTCAGCAGGCAGCTGCTCAGGTCCTTGGCCTGCCAAACACATCAGGTCAAATCAGCTTATCATCTCAATGACAAATAGGTGGCAGGTTTGAAGTGGAAACTAAAGTAGATTACATCACTGTAAAACATCAAACTAATAAATGATACAGATATATTGAGATTGTTCTATATGAGGACATCAAAACGTGTAACCATGGACGGCTACCAAGTAAGGAACTATACATTTTCACATGAGTATGTGTGTGTCTACTACCTGGGTAGAAGGAGTAGCTGGTTTGATACTCTGGGGGGCTAGTGCTGGCTGGTTTCTTAGTTTGGCTGCCTGTTCCTGCTCCTTGGCTAACCGCTGCTTCTCCTCCAGAGTCAAAGACATCTATAGAGAGAGAAGGAGAGAGAGGAGGGACAGAGCGAGAGAGAGAGGAGAGGGACAGAGCGAGAGACAGGGAGGAAGGGAGAAAGAACAGAAAACGTTAATTATAATCCCTTATCCCTGAAATATACACTAGCAGCTATACAAGGTTAGGCTAGATAAGATGGGTTTGGTAACATTCAATCACAAAAAGAGAGTCAAACAGAACATGCACCACCCAAGCTAATTTAACAGGAACGTTAACAGACTTCCACTGCAATACGTTTGCTCCGGTCTGTGCCTACTGAATAAGATGCAGAGTACGTACTCTGTTGAGTTGGGGAGCTGATGCCGAGTTTCCGTTCGCTTTCCCATTAACCCCTGCACTCCCAGAACTCCCTCCAAAGACATCATCAATCTGGAAAAAGACAACGGTTTCAATAAGCCATAACATACATTTGGCCTTATAAGTGTATGAAATCACATACATAAAGCCTTCATTAAATCAATCCTTCATGCATTTGCCTCATCCGGGCAATCGCCTTTCCCCTCCTTGTCAAGGAAATGACCTCTCACCTGGTTGCCAGGGCTGGGGGTGCGCTTCGTCTCTTCCGATTGGTTGGTCTGACTGGTATTAATATTCATACTCCTGAGGACAGACAGAATAGCTCAAACTATTTCATTCAGGGGAATTTGGCTATCACAAACATAAAACATTACTCAACCCTCATCTTTCTAATCAGATTCCGAACATTAACTTGCATCACATCTTTCCTGAGTCATTGTTGACTAATAAAAGGAGAAGTAGGAAGATAGTAAATACAGAAAGAACAGAATAGTCTAAAACATTATAAAGTGTGTAGAGCCCTGTGAGTGTGCATAGAGAATAAAATACAAATGTCTGACCATCTCTATGCACACTCACAGGGCTCTACACACTAGGCCCACAGACGCTCCAACACACATACACAAACCTATACATATCTACCTCTATCAATCCAGTATCCCTGCACATTGGAAATATGGTACTGGAACTGACCCTGTATATAGTATGCGTACTTACTTTATCGTGTTGTTCTTATATCTCATGTGTTTTTGTTCTACCTTGTTATTTTTAGTAAAACATTGTTATGGATTCATCATCATTGATTTTTAGTAAAACATTGTTATGGATTCATCATCATTGATTTTTAGTAAAACATTGTTATGGATTCATCATCATTGATTTTTAGTAAAACATTGTTATGGATTCATCATCATTGATTTTTAGTAAAACATTGTTATTGATTACTGCATTGTTGGGGTTAGAGCTGCAAGAAAGACATTTCACTGTACTGGTGCACCTGACATTACAACATCAGAGGAAGACAGGAGGGAGACAATGATTTGACTGATACCTCTGCTGTTCCTGCATGCTGTGTAGCTGCTCCAGTTTGGTCTTGTGTTCTGCCTCCATACGAGTCAGCATGTCTTTGATCACAGCCATGAAGGAGTTAAACTGAAACACACAGAGAGAGGGTGGGAATACAACCTCTGTGTGTGTGTGTGTGTGTGTGTGTGTGTGTGTGTGTGTGTGTGTGTGTGTGTGTGTGTGTGTGTGTGTGTGTGTGTGTGTGTGTGTGTGTGCATCTACCTACCTGGTTGAGGTTGAGGTTGTTGTCTATACTGAGCGAGACTAGGTGAGGCAGACTCTTGGCAGCTAGGTGCTCTTTGGGGATGCCCAGTTTCTTATGGGAGAAGGTACACTTGTAGATCCCTATGGGAGGAAACAACCACTCCACAATAAATCAGAACCACAACAATCAACAGACAACGCAGCAATACTGTTAAAGCGATAGATCATGTTTTTAAGTGTTAGCCCATTTCAATTTGTCATTTCATCCTAGGTGAGTTGTCGACTCATTTTATTCTAGGAGAATTGACTCATTTCATCCCAGGAGAATTGACTCATTTTATTCTAGGTGAGTTGATTCATTTTATCCTAGGAGAATTGACTCATTTTATCCTAGGAGAATTGACTTATTCTATCCTAGGTGAGTTGATTCATTTCATCCTAGGTGAGTTGATTCATTTCATCCTAGGTGAGTTGATTCATTTCATCCTAGGTGAGTTGATTCATTTCATCCTAGGTGAGTTGATTCATTTCATCCTAGGGGATTCTAAAATAAGATAGAATTCTTTAACAGTACTGATCATTTTCTGTTGAGATTTTCTTTGTTTGAAAAAAAAAGCCAAACTATGCCTAGGACTATCATCTAGATTCTAAGATGTTCTAGATGTTCCGTTACCTAGAACCCCCATGAGTACGGCTGGTTCTCTGGAGGGGATCTGTTGCAGGAAGGGAAGGATCTCGTCAATGACGTACCATTTGTCCAGGTACTCCAGAATCTTCCCCAGGCACACCAGGGAGTTCACCCTCACCTACACACACAGGTCAAACATACGCACACACAATCAGAATATTTCTGTCACCTGTCAATCAATGGTCAGTCAAAAACAACCATGTGCATTTGATCAACACACACAGAGAGACAGAGAGAGAGACCGACAGAGACAGACAGAGACAGAGAGACAGAGAGACAGAGAGAGAGAGAGAGAGAGAGAGAGAGAGAGAGAGACCGACAGAGACAGACAGAGACAGAGAGAGACAGAGACAGAGACAGAGAGACAGACAGAGACAGAGAGAGAGAGAGAGAGAGAGAGAGAGAGAGAGAGAGAGAGAGAGAGAGAGAGAGACCGACAGAGACAGACAGAGACAGAGAGACAGAGAGACAGAGAGAGAGAGAGAGAGAGAGAGAGAGAGACCGACAGAGACAGACAGAGACAGACAGAGACAGAGAGAGACAGAGACAGAGAGACAGAGAGAGAGAGAGAGAGAGAGAGAGAGAGAGAGAGAGAGAGAGAGAGAGAGAGAGAGAGAGAGAGAGACCGACAGAGACAGACAGAGAGAGAGTCAAATGAAAGCGAGAGACTGACTGCAAGTGAGGAGGTCTGTAGACAGGCAGACTTGATGCGGGGGATGAGTGCGTTCTTCATGGAGGGATACTCGATCAGGTTGGCGAAGGTAGGGATTATGTTCAAACACAGCTCCTGGGGGGGGGCACACAAATATATGGCACAGCATTGCTGATAACTTAACAGCAGAGGTTTCCATAGAATCACATATAGCCTAGAACTCTCGAATGGACATTGGGATCATAGCAACTGCAAAATATTGTCTGTCTCGGTCAGGCGTATTATAGATTCTCTATGGAGGTTCCCATGTGAGCTTTACAGAGTTGGTTGAATGTGCTGCTAACCGCTGGTCCAGGGTCAGGTTTTTCTTATCCTCTCAATGGTTAGTTTAGGATTTGGGGGCAGGCAATGGGATTCTAGAGCTGTGGTTAGGGGCAACTTGTACCACAATCAGTGTTTAGTCATTAACGCTGCAGTTATCCTCCTACACTTTACTTCCTTCACTACATCACTCATTTGGATAGGTAAATAGAGATGTCTGTCTTTTACAATGTACCGTACCTGGCAAACAAATTACGCATTAAATCAAGGCAGTGTATTTTTAACGGGCAGAAAATGTATGGCAACGGACGACAGTATGCTAATTTACACTTACCTTGAATCACACTCAAACTAAACCTAACTTTAACCTCAATCCTAAACCAGATTTAATTAGTATTGCACTTCTCTTTCTGCCGGGGGAATAAACCCTTTGTAAAGTCATGATGTGCTTGTCCCTGGTACCTGTATCTGGATGGAGGGGGCCTCCAGGGCTCTGTAGACCATGGGCAGAACGCTGTTCTTAATGTCCTCCGGTGGGGTCTTGGTCAGCAGCAGGTCCATCTTTTGCAGGAAGATCAGCAGGATCTGAGAGACACAGAGGGTTAAACGCAGTTCATCCAGGCTTAATGATGGGAGAGTGACAGATAAAAAGAGAGAGATGGGTAACTACCAGTGAAATGAAACTAGGAATAAAGTGAGCTCTTTTTTTAAGCATTAGAGTGTCATACACACACACACAGAGTGTCACACACACACACACAACTACGCTTAGCAAAGACCACTCACCATATTGCTTGCCTGAAGGCATGAAAAGGAGAAGAGAGAGAAACAGTATGATACATACAGCCCTGTCACCAGATAAAGCGTACAGCATCCTCTAGTCTGTTATCTAACCATGCCATCCCTGTAACACACATCAAGAAAACATAGAAGGTAGGCCTGAAAACTGGGTATGGGGATACACTGTATGTGTGTGTCCTTTGCATCCTCTGTGTGTGTGTGTGTGTGTGTGTGTGTGTGTGTGTGTGTGTGTGTGTGTGTGTGTGTGTGTGTGTGTGTGTGTGTGTGTGTGTGTGTGTGTGTGTGTGTGTGTGTGTGTGTGTGTGTGTGTGTGTGTGTGTGTGTGTGTGTGTGTGTGTGTGTGTGTGTGTGTGTGTGTGTGTGTGTGTGTGTGTGTGTGTGTGTGTGTGTGTGTGTGTGTGTGTGTGTGTGTGTGTGTGTGTGTGTGTGTG
Source organism: Salvelinus namaycush (assembly GCF_016432855.1). Classification (NCBI taxonomy): domain Eukaryota; kingdom Metazoa; phylum Chordata; class Actinopteri; order Salmoniformes; family Salmonidae; genus Salvelinus; species Salvelinus namaycush. Next base: position 14,095,164 of record NC_052344.1, read on the forward strand.
TGTGTGTGTGTGTGTGTGTGTGTGTGTGTGTGTGTGTGTGTGTGTGTGTGTGTGTGTGTGTGTGTGTGTGTGTGTGTGTGTGTGTGTGTGTGTGTGTGTGTGTGTGTGTGTGTGTGTGTGTGTGTGTGTGTGTGTGTGTGTGTGTGTGTGTGTGTGTGTGTGTGTGTGTGTGTGTGTGTGTGTGTGTGTGTGTGTACCTGGACAGGCTCCTGCTGCTTGAACACAGGGGTGAGGTCCGGCAGGATGAGTCTGACGTACTCGTCCTTGGTACACTCCTCTGCGATCAGCAGCACATTGGGCAGGACGAACGGCACCATGTCTGGGTTCACAAACTCTGAGGTGAGGGCTGGGAGGATACGATACACCACCACTCTCTGGGGTGGAGAGGAAGAGACAGGACGCAAAAAGGTTAGGAATAGTGGCTTTAATCAGAATCATTTTTATTAAGTCACCTTTGAGCACATATTTGGCCAATCCCAATTTGACTGGATTATTGAAGACCATGTTCCAAACTACCGGTCCACTGAGGATGAAGCATTCTACTGTAGGAATGTACAGCTAGGACACTAAAATGACCTGTAAGAGCAACACACACACACAGTGAACACTAACCTTGGGTAGCTTGGGCAAGACCTTGGGCAGGTTTTTGTAGAACTGGGACTTCTGCAGGTTGTCCCTCTGGAAGAGGGAGTCAAAGTAGGCCAGCGTCACCGCCCCCACGTCATCAAAGAAGGGGATCTGAAGCACCCAGACACAGAGAAGGGATTATTCAACTGAACTGGGTGGTATGTCATAAAGCAGGATCAATGACTTCATCTTGCTTAAATTCTCTGAAATAAATTTTTAGGAAGACGACCTTGAAACGGGCCTTCAACCGACGACACATATTCAACCGACGACACATATTCAACCGACGACACATATTCAACCGACGACACATATTCAACCGACGACACACATTCAACCGACGACACACATTCAACCGACGACACACATTCAACCGACGACACACATTCAACCGACGACACACATTCAACCGACGACACACATTCAACCGACGACACACATTCAACCGACGACACACATTCAACCGACGACACATATTCAACCGACGACACACATTCAACCGACGACACACATTCAACCGACGACACATATTCAACCGACGACACACATTCAACCGACGACACACATTCAACCGACGACACACATTCAACCGACGACACACATTCAACCGACGACACATATTCAACCGACGACACATATTCAACCGACGACACATATTCAACCGACGACACATATTCAACCGACGACACACATTCAACCGACGACACACATTCAACCGACGACACATATTCAAGTTTAGCTTTATTAATGAATCAGAAAATCTAAAAGGCATTTCTAAATATTTATCAGTTAGCTAACTTGGTGAGCATGTTTTAATATGTAAAACGTATTGTGTATCCTGTTGTATTAGTGACATAAGGTCATAGGTTGGTGACACGGGGGGTGATCTGACCTTGGTCATCTGGTCAGCATCAGGCCGGACGTTGGGCGTGACACTCAGCAGCATCTTGACGTGCTCCCTCACCTCCTCAGGAATCTTATTCAACATGGTGGGGCTCAGTCTGCTGAGCTATGGACAGACAGGGGGAGAGAGAGATCTACCAATTCAAAAAGTATGGACTCAATGAAGCATTACAAATATTGCAGTGCACTTTGGCATTAATATCCCTCTGTCCTTTTCTCCCCAAAATGCTAAATAATACGTGATGCATTCTAACTAAGGTCTGCTGCCTGAATGAGGTCCTTGGGTGCTGTCGCTCCAGAGAACTCTAACTATGAAGAGGGCCAGCACTCACAACTTTGATGTATATTTTTTACTAGCAATCACGTGGACATGTTCTGGCCATCAAGCCTTCATCTCACTCCCTGCCCCCTCACCTGGTCCAGCTGTCGGCTGAAGCTCTTGAAGATGTCGTGCTTGTTGACCTGGAACACGGGCTTGCCCTCGTTGAAGACGGCGTGCATCACCACGCCCAGTGAGTACATGTCCGAGGCGGCGTCGCAGCTCACCGACAGGATGTACTCGGGGGCCAGATACTCTGGGTTGGGCAGGCAGAGCGGCGGCAGGTTGGGCTCCCACTCCTTACAGGAATACTTGAGCTGGGGGAAGGAGGGAGGGAGGTGGAGATAGGTATGTAAGGATATATACAGATACACACAGAGGAAGAGATACATACAGGTGCACACAGGCAGATGCGCTGAGCGTCTCACCTCTGCATCGGAGGGGTTGGTGGAGGAGATGCTGAAGTCAAAGCCCATGATCTTCCAGGCTCCGCTCTTGTTGAGGATGACGTTCTCCAGACACAGGTTCCCATGGACCATCTTCACCCCGCTGTGTAGGAATGACAAGCCCTCCGAGATCTGAGGGAGGGACATGTGAAGGAGGGGGAGAGAGGGAGGGAGAAGAGAGAGATGAGAGTAGTCACAGGGAGAGGATAACAAAATAGAAAGAGAGTGAAAAAGAGAAAGGAAAAGAAAGAGGCATGAAGCAGATAAAGATAGGAGAGGTAAGACAGTGAGCAGAGAAACAGAAAGACAATCTGTGATATTAACTAAAGACTTTTCACAGCATTCCTCCTTAAAGGGGCAATCTGCAGTTCAAACAATAACAAAGGCAACTCCGCCAATGTTTTGGTAAAAAGCCGAAGTGTGGGGCTGGAAAATGTTTATCACTCCCAAATTCCTAGACAGAGCTATGGATGCAAGAACTGACCATCCATTACATCAACATCATAGTTTTAACCATGTTTTAAGGCTAGTGTTGGTTTACAATAAACAAATTAGTAAAACAAGCTTTGGGTTCTGATGGGGTACGACAGTTGAACTAAGCTCATGAGGCATTTATAAGTTATATTCTTCAAGCATCAATGGGTAGATATAATCGATTTATAAGAAGAAGAAAAAATGTATGTAGCAATCACAGATTGCCCCTTTAAATAGCTGTGTGACTTGGCAGGGGAGTGCAATCTAATCAATTATCCCCAAAAATATGCCTGGGACACAATTTAATAAAGAGAAAGAGAGGTGTGGTTAGGTCAATTGGGTTTGAATACATACATCTGCCAAGCAATATACATAGCAACAAGACATGTGTGTGTGTATTGGGTCTCACCTGCAACAGGCCATACTTGGTCTCCACGTCGTACAGCTTGTAGTCCTTGATGTCTGTGGGCACGGGGCTGGGCAGGTTGTCCCACTGACCCAGCACATTGGACAGACTGGCAAACACGGGCTCTGTACAGAACGCCAGGCAGTCCCTGAAGGAGGGAGGGAGAGAGGAAACAGTGTCAATTATTACAAACAAACAACGATGAAGAAAGAAGGAGTGTGTTAAAAATGACAGAGAAAAGAGAAGAGTAAGATAAAGAACAAAAGAAACGGGGGATGATGGTGAACTAGAGGAAGGATGGAGTAATAAAAAAGTAGAGAAAGAGGTAGTGTGAGAGAGAGAGGTAGTGTGTGTGTGTGTGTGTGTGTGTGAGAGAGAGGTAGTGTGAGAGAGAGAGGTAGTGTGTGTGTGTGTGTGTGTGTGTGTGTGTGTGTGTGTGTGTGTGTGTGAGAGAGAGAGGTAGTGTGAGAGAGAGAGGTAGTGTGTGTGTGTGTGTGTGTGTGTGTGTGTGTGTGTGTGAGAGAGAGAGGTAGTGTGAGAGAGAGAGGTAGTGTGTGTGTGTGTGAGAGAGAGAGGTAGTGTGAGAGAGAGAGGTAGTGTGTGTGTGTGTGTGTGTGTGTGTGAGAGAGAGAGGTAGTGTGAGAGAGAGAGGTAGTGTGTGTGTGTGTGTGTGTGTGTGTGTGTGTGTGTGTGTGTGTGTGTGTGTGTGTGTGTGTGTGTGTGTGTGTGTGAGAGAGGTAGTGTGTGTGTGTGTGTGTGTGTGTGTGTGTGTGTGTGTGTGTGTGTGTGTGTGTGTGTGAGAGAGGTAGTGTGTGTGTGTGTGTGTGTGTGTGTGTGTGTGTGTGTGTGTGTGTGTGAGAGAGAGAGAGGTAGTGTGAGAGAGAGAGGTAGTGTGTGTGTGTGTGTGTGTGTGTGTGTGTGTGTGTGTGTGAGAGAGAGAGGTAGTGTGTGTGTGTGTGTGTGTGTGTGTGAGAGAGAGAGGTAGTGTGAGAGAGAGAGAGCGAGTGAGAGAGGTAGTGTGAGAGATACCAATTAGGATCTGGCTAAAAATACATGAATCAGTTATAGAACCCTTTATGGTTGTGAGGTCTGCGGTCCGCTCACAAACCAAGAATTCACAAAATGGGACAAACACCAAATTTAGACTGCATGCAGAATTCTGCAAAAATATCCTCTGTGTACAACGTAAAACACCAAATAATGCAAGCAGAGCAGAATTGAGCAGATACCCTCTACTTATCAAAATCCAGAAAAGAGCCATTCAATTCTACAACCACCTAAAAAGAAGCGATTCCTAAACCTTCCATGAAAAAGACATCATCTACAGAGAGATGAACCTGAAGAAGAGTCCCCTAAACAAGCTGGTCCTGGGGCTCTGTTCACAAACACAAACAGACCCCATAGAGCCCCAGGACAGCAACACAATTAGACCCAACCAATTCATGAGAAAACAACAAGAGAATTACTTGACACATTGGAAAGAATTAACAAAAGAATAGAGCAAACTAGAATGCTATTTAACCCTAAACAGAGAGTACCCAGTGGCAGAAAAACTGACCACTGTGACAGACCCAAACTTAAGGAATGCTTTGACTATGTACAGACTCAGTGAGCATGCCAATAAAGCCCTTTGAATTGAAGTAGAGAGAGAGAGAGAAGGAAATAGAGAGAGAGCGAGAGAGAAGGAAATAGAGAGAGAGCGAGAGAGAAGGAAATAGAGAGAGAGCGAGAGAGAAGGAAATAGAGAGAGAGAGAGCGAGAGAGAAGGAAATAGAGAGAGAGAGAGAGAGCGAGAGAGAAGGAAATAGAGAGAGAGAGAGAGCGAGAGAGAAGGAAATAGAGAGAGAGAGAGAGAGAGAGAAGGAAATAGAGAGAGAGAGAGAGAGAGAGAGAGCGAGAGAGAAGGAAATAGAGAGAGAGAGAGAGAGAGAGAGAGCGAGAGAGAAGGAAATAGAGAGAGAGAGAGAGAGAGAGAGAGCGAGAGAGAAGGAAATAGAGAGAGAGAGAGAGAGAGAGAGAGAGCGAGAGAGAAGGAAATAGAGAGAGAGAGAGAGAGAGAGCGAGAGAGAAGGAAATAGAGAGAGCGAGAGAGAGAGCGAGAGAGAAGGAAATAGAGAGAGCGAGAGAGAGAGCGAGAGAGAAGGAAATAGAGAGAGCGAGAGAGAGAGCGAGAGAGAAGGAAATAGAGAGAGCGAGAGAGAGAGCGAGAGAGAAGGAAATAGAGAGAGAGAGAGAGAAGGAAAGAGAGAGAGAGAGAGAGAGAGAGAGAAGGAAATAGAGAGAGAGAGAGAGAAGGAAATAGAGAGAGAGAGAGAGAGAGAGAGAAGGAAAGAGAGAGAGAGAGAGAGAGAGAGAGAGAGAAGGAAAGAGAGAGAGAGAGAGAGAGAGAGAGAGAAGGAAAGAGAGAGAGAGAGAGAGAGAGAGAGAGAAGGAAATAGAGAGAGAGAGAGAGAGAGAGAGAGAGAAGGAAATAGAGAGAGAGAGAGAGAGAGAGAGAGAGAGAGAGAGAGAAGGAAATAGAGAGAGAGAGAGAGTTGAGTTTTTATAAAACCTTTATTTTCTACTCAATTATTAACATAAATAATGACACACTGCCTTTTCAGAAATGAAACAATAAATGTAATTCCTACTCAAAATAAATAAAATAAAAATACAAAAGAACATATACATTCAACTTATTTCCTCAACAAAAAATAATTTCCCCTCCTCTACAAAACAAAGCACTCCTTCATATGCCCACTTCTCCTCAAATAATGGGAGATCTTTTACAGCTGAGAAGAACTCAAAATCCACTTTTATTCTTGCTTTCACTAATCCTTTAAAAACACATCTTATATCCTTCTCATATCCCGTGTCTATCTTATGTTTCCTACTCAAAAAAATTGACATCTTAGCTTGTCCCAAAATAAAATTTAACAGTTGACATTTTCTTTTCTGTTGCTTACTATATTGAAACCCCAAAATAAAAACATTGTTATTAAAAAACTCACCTACAGCTCTAAACAAAGACTCCAGTATTTCCAATAGAGGTTTTATCCTCTCACACTCCATAAAACAGTGAAAAATGGTTTCTCTTATATTACAAAAAGGACATCCATCTCTAACATCTGAGTTAATGACAGATACAAAAGCATTAACTGCAATAATGCCATGTAAAACCCTCCATTGCATATCACCAGTACCCTTTTGTAACGGTGGTTTGTACAGTGCTCTCCATGCTGGCTTTACCTTGTCATCAATTCCCAATTTTACCCTCCATGGAGTGTCTTTTCTATTTTTCAATTTATCTTTATTTAACACCTTTACACACCCCCTATACAAGTCCTTCCCATTCACCTCATCCAAACCCACCTCCTCCAACCCTCTCAAATCCAACAATAAACCCTTTCTCTCTGACTCTGGGATATTTGGTGTAATCCCTAGTCTTGGAAATGCGACGTCTTCATCTTGTACCTTCTTCTCGTGGCTATTAAGCATTCCCCACTCTTCCTCTGACAGAGCCTTCCTGCAGCTTCCCAGCATTTGTCCGACAATCCTTTCCGACCTCACCCCCAAATGTTCAGCCAACCGTCTTCCATCCATTAAGGCGGGCCCAGCCATGGCCATTAACTGTTTTAAGGTGATGATTTTGCCCTTCACCAAAATCTTGGAGAAATGTGGAACAGCTGCAGTTGTACAATCCAGTCTTGCCCCATACACCAGAGGTTCCTCCAACAACCAATGCACTGACTCCGCTGAAGTTCGTCTGGACACCTTCATTATGCTCCACACTCTGAGAAGACCTCTGTAAAACGGAGGTACTCCCTCCCTAGAAATTTGTCTACTATCAACCAGAAATAAAGCCTTCTTTAATCCTAATCCTCCAACCCTCTGTAATACAAGACCTGCCACCCCTCTCCACACCACCTTTTCCGGTCCATAAAGCAGCCTTTGAATAAACTGAAACCGGAAAGCAGCAGCTCTACTAGCAAGATGTACAAGACCTTGTCCCCCCTCCTCTTTTGATAAATATAAAACACTTTGTGGAACCCAATGATATTTATCCCAAAAGAAATCCACAATAATTGCCTGTATCTTAGCCAGAAGGCCAGATGGTGGTTCTAAAACTGACAACCGATGCCACAGTGCAGAGGCAATCACATTATTAACTATAATAGTGCGCCCCCTATATGACATACGAGATAATAACCAACGCCATCTCCTCATCCTCCCTTCCACCATTTCAACCACCCCACTCCAATTTTTTTCCATAGTCCCCTCATCTCCTAGGTACACTCCAAGATACTTAAAACCTCCCTTACACCATTCTAGCCCCCCTGGCAAAGCCATGATCCCTCCATCCCATTTTCCAATCTGTAAAGCACAACTCTTTTCCCAATTTACCTTTGCAGAGGATATTCCCCTAAAACGATCAACCATTATACTCAAACTATCCACCTCCGCTTGATTTTTCACTAACACAACTACATCATCAGCATAGGCTGAGAGACGAATAGGAGGAATATCCTCTGAAAGGTACACCCCTTCAATGCGACTTCTAATGCTATTTAGTAGTGGCTCTATAGCAATGGCATACAACATCCCTGACAAAGAACATCCCTGCCTAATACCTCTACACACTTTAAAAGGAGCACTCAAACCACCGTTAACTTTCAATACACTTTCAATGTCACCATATATCACCTTTATCATGGCAATAAAACCCGAGCTGAACCCAAACGCCTCAAGCGTGTGCCATAAATATTTATGTTCAACTCGGTCAAATGCCTTTTCCTGATCAATTGAAATTAGACCAGCATCCAACCCAATAGCCTTAGAGACGTCCAAAAAATCACGAATCAGAGAAATGTTATCCCCTATCTGCCTGCCAGGAACACAGTAGGACTGGTCCGTATGTATGATTTGCCCCATCACCTCCCTCAGCCTGTTGGACAAAGCCTTTGACAATATCTTATAATCAGTGCACAATAAAGCCACCGGCCTCCAGTTCTTCACCTCCCTAGGGTCACCCTTTTTGGGCAATAGGGTGAGGACAGCCCTTCTGCAGCTTATTGGTAGTAACCCTCCGGTTAAACTATCATTAACCACTTCTAGCCAATCCTCTCCCAACATAGCCCAAAAAGACTTAAAAAAGTCAACAGGAAGCCCATCAATGCCTGGTGCCCTTCCATTTTCCATGCCTTTTAATGCAGTGTATAACTCCTGCAAAGACAATGGTTGCTCCAGCTCAACCTGCGTTTCTGCAGCCACCTTTGGGAGCCCATCAAAGAACTGTTGTGTCACTGTTTTATCTTCTTTGTACTCACACTTATAGAGCTCAGCATAGAACTCTACTGCCCTCTTTCTAATTTCACTCGGGCTAGTGAGCTCTTGTCCAACAGCTGATTTGAGACAATGAATAATTTTTCTTTGTCCATTCTTTTTCTCTAAACCAAAGAAAAACTTGGATGAGGCATCCATTTCAGATATTCCCTGAAACTTACTTCTCACCAATGCCCCCTGTGCTCTGATACCCAGCAGGTCTGCCAATGCAGCTTTTCTCCTCTTGAGGGCCTGAGTATGGCCTCGATCTCCTGTGGTCTCAACCAACGTCATGAGTTCCACTATTTCAAACTCTAAGGCTTTCATTGATCTAGTGATATCCTTGGTGACATTCCTCGTGTATTGATTACAGAATTGTTGAATCTGGATTTTCCCTATATCCCACCACTGTTGAATTGATACAAAACTAGCCTTTTGAGACCTCCACCTCTCCCACAAAAAACTGAAACATTTCCTGAAGTGAGCATCACTCAATAAAGTTATATTAAAATGCCAATATGCACTTTTGGGTTTTACATCATTAATGAACACCACCTCTGTTATTAAACAATGATCCGAAAATCCCACTGGGGTTATCACACTTGATTTACAAACCTGAGATTGATGCTCAAAACAATAAAACCTATCTAACCTGGCCATAGAGATGGTGTTCTCTCTCACATGCGCCCAGGTGTACTGCCTTGTGCCTCCATTTTGACTCCGCCAAATATCACACAATTCATGTGTTACAATGAGGCGTTTTAAAAAAGTCCTTGAGGCTATATGAGGTTCTTGGTGATTTCTATCTAAATCGCTGACTGTGCAGTTGAAATCCCCAGCAATAAATAAATAATCCTCTTTATTACATTTCTCAA